>NW_026294595.1:137504697-137759697 GCF_007827085.1 Peromyscus californicus insignis | reverse complement strand
ATCCACAGTCAAGGCCATTCACAGCAGCATAAATGTCACAGCAGCTTTCTGCAGCAGGGGCAGAAACCGGATGGGGAGGGACATGTGGAGATCTAGGAAGATTCTATAACCTTTCTGGATAAAGCTGGAAATCTGCTGTATCTAGATTTGAGTGATGGTATGCAGGTGTATGCGGTTTTAATAATGTCATCCGACTGGGCACAGCGGGGGAGGGGGAAGCAGGACGATGGCAGGGTTGAGGGCAGACGGGGCTACCTAGCAAGACCATCTGAAGAAACAAAGCTGGGGCTAAGGAGGGTTCCAACCAGTAAAGCACTTGCCTTGCAAGCATAAGACTCAAGTTTTATCTCCAAACACAGGTGAAAGGTTGAATATGGTGGTGCTCCCCTGCAGTCAGCACCGGGGAGAAGAGAGATGGACCCCTAGGGCTCACTAGCCAGACAGCCTGGCCTATTTGTCTCAAAAAAACAAGATGAGCCAGACATGGTGGTGCACACCTTTAATCCCAGCACTCAGGCAGAAGCAAGAGAGTGCTGCCCATGCTATATAGTGAGACCCTGCAAAACAAGGGGCTGGAGAGATGGCTCAGTGGTTGCGAGCACTGGTTGTTCTTCTAGAGGACCCGGGTTCAATTCCCAGTGCCCACAGGGCAGCTAACAGCCATTTGTAACTCCAGTTCCAGATGATCCAACACCTTCTTCTGGCCTCCTCAGGCACTGCATATACATGGTGCACGAGATATTCATGCAGGCAAAACATGAAATAAAAATAAAATCCCCCCCAAAAAAAACTTAAAAATAAAAAGGTGAATGGTGACTGAGGAACAACACCCAAGGTTGTCCTCTGGTCACTACACACATGCTCACATATCCCAGCATAGCTTGTTAGGTTGCTGCTGCTGGGATAAACACATGGCCAAATATAACTTGGGGAGTAAAGCATTTATTTCATCTTATACTTCTAGGTCAGTCAGGGCAAGAACTAAGGGCAAGAGCTTAAATCAGGAACCCATTGCTCACTGACTCACACTCAGCGCATGCTCAGTCTTCTTAATAAGTTTGACCACCTGCCCAGGGGTAGCACCACTCACACTGCACTGGACCCTCATTATTGTATATTAATTGGCAGTCAAGAAAATGCCTCGTAGACATGTCTATAGGCCAATCTGATGGAGGCAACTCCTCAGCTGAGACCACCTCTTCCCAAGTGACTCGTTTCAAGTTGATAATAACAACTAACCAGTATACATGTATATCTGTCACACACATGAACGCATACAAAAAATAAGAAGTGTTACTGATCACCAGTGGAAGCTGTGTGCACATCATATGCTCCTGATGTCTGTGTCTCCTCCCCACAATCTACAGCCCCAGCCTAATCTCAAACAAAACACCAGTGAACCCCCAATGGAGAGACACTCAGCAAAAATTGCTGTCAAGATCATGACAAATAACAGGGGACTGAGAACTGTTAGAGCAGATGAACCAAAGAAGTCGTGACAGCCGAACGCACTCTGGAACCCTGGAACAGAAAGAGCCATGCATGTGAAATCCAAGTACACTATGGAACTCCACGCACCCATGCTGGCACCTTACTTTTGACAACTGTATTATGGTAATGCAAGACATTAACATCAGGGGAAACAGCTGGAGAGAACGTGGGAACTCAGGACTACATTTGCAACATTTCTCTTTCTTTTTTCTTATTTAAGAATGTTTTTATTCATTTTACATACCAAGCACAGATCTCCCTCTCCTCCTCCTCCTCCCTCTCTCCCCTAGCCTCCCCCACCCCGACCCAACCCTCATACTGTCCTCCAAAAGGGTAAGGCCTCCCATGGGGAGTCATCAAAGCCTGGTACATTCATTTGAGGCAGGACCAAGTCCCTCCTCCTGCATCAAGGCCGAGCAAGGCATCCCACCATAGGTAATGGGCTCCGGAATGCCAGTTCCTGCACCAGGTATAGATCCTGATCCCACTGCCAGGGCCCCTCAAACAAACCAAGCTATGTAAAATATTTATTGTTAAATTAAAAAAAAAAGTTGTAAAGCCATGAAAAGTATGAAGCTGTGATTCTGCTTCCCACTAGTTTTCTTCCTGGTACCCCAGAAGTGGCCCCCTGACCTTGGCTGTTCATTGCAATCTTGGGATCCTGTGCTGAATGGACCAGAACATACATCATGAGGTCTAGTCAGCTTGGATGCTCTTTTGGGTGACTTCCCCTTTGAGTCTGAGAAAACACCAAGCTTGGCCACACTCCTTAGTTTCCCTCTCCACCCCCAGCTCTTCTCCTGGTTAACTTCCAGATATCCTCTAAGACCCACTGACATTTCACATCCTCTGCGAACCCTTTCCTAACTCCTGTAGCCTGAATTATGTATATTTACCCATCCATCCAACCAACCATCCAAACATCCATCTAATCAACCATCCATCCAACCAACCATCTATCATCCAACCATCCAACCATCCACTCACCCACCCATCCACCCATCCATCCATCCATCCATCCATCCATCCATCCATCCATCCAACCCAAAGTCACCTGCCTGGGTTCATCCCAGCCCTGCTACCCTCCTGCTGGATGTACTAGCTAGCTGCTTGGAGCCCTATTTTCTGCATCTGGAAAATGGAAATACTTTCTCTTGGGCTACCAATTTACCTATGTGCTCTGGAAAATACAAGGACACTACTTGTCTTCTGTCTCTACCCTCTGATTCTTCACCCACTGTGTTCCACAGACCTAATCCCCCACCAGCCCTATAGTCTTGGCCTTTCACTGCACCAATAAACACTTACCCAGTAACTTCTGTTTGCAGATACACCATGCTGCAAGGAGCCAGCAGAATCCCACTCCTTCTTGTCCTCTAACACTTTCCCCATGCCCAAGTCATTCATTTCCCTGAGTTCACCCCTTCAATGACTACCTTTTGCACAGCCTTCAGCTCATCCCCAAATTCTACATTCTCTAGAGAGCCTTTCTTGTCTCCCTGAGCCATGCAGGGGATTCCTCAAATCTCTTCTTGCTAAGTTGTCTCCATGATCCAACACAAAATCAGATACCAACAAGCACTCAATACTTGCTGAAGGGAAGAATGGGTTGGTTGG
Organism: Peromyscus californicus insignis; assembly: GCF_007827085.1. Lineage (NCBI taxonomy): Eukaryota > Metazoa > Chordata > Mammalia > Rodentia > Cricetidae > Peromyscus > Peromyscus californicus. Next base: position 137,756,589 of record NW_026294595.1, on the reverse strand, counting down.
ATGGATGGATGGATGGATGGATGGATAGAAGGTTGGATGGATGATTGGCTGGCTGGCTGGTTGGTTGGATGGATGGTTGGATGGATGGATGGATGGATGGATGGATGGATGGATGGATGGATGGTTGAATGGATGGATGGATAGATGGATGGATGGATGGATGGATGGATGGATGGATGAATAGATGGATGGATGGGTAAATATACATAATTCAGGCTACAGGAGTTAGGAAAGGGTTCGCAGAGGATGTGGAATGTCAGTAGGTCTTAGAGGATATCTGGAAGTTAACCAGGGTGCAGAGGGAAACTAAGGAGTGTGACCAAGCTTGGTGTTTTCTCAGACTCAAAGGGGAAGTCACCCAAAAGAGCATCCAAGCTGACTAGACCTCATGATGTGTGTTCTGGTCCATTCAGACCAGGATCCCAATGAACAGCCAGGATCAGGGGGCCACTTCTGGGGTACCAGGAAGAAAACTGGTGGGAGGCAGGATCACAGCTTCACACTTTTCATGGCACAGGGAATAAGGAAGAGAGAAGGCAGAATCCAGGTCAGGGTGAGCGCCATCCAGAAAGAAGAAAGTCCAGGGACTCAGAAGGGAAATGGAGCCAAGGCTGAGTAATGAAAGGGGCAGAACCCAAGAGACTCAGGTGTGCGTGGCTTGTGTAAACAGCTGTACAGTTCACACCACACACACACACACACACACACACACACACACACACACACACACACACACACACAGAGGCATGCAGCCTTCCCTCCCCAGCCAGCACCTGCACAGCACACACCTAGCATCTCGCAGAGAGTCTCCGACCTTATTAAAATAACACTGCCTGCCCACGAGCTGGCAAGGCAAAGCCCAGCAAAACTCCAGTTTCTACTGTATTGGGTTCCCACAAGCTAAGGCAAGCAGGAGCGTCTAGAAGGAGCTTCAAGCTCCAGTGGCTCTCCTTTTCTCAGGAGCAATTGCTACTTTCATAAATGCTGGGTGGGGGCAGGAGTAAGAGGAAGATAGTGAAGACAGACAGGGGCTGAGCTATTGCTCATTATAGGCAAGTCCTGATATGGAGAGGTGGAAAAAAAAAACAACCCAGACGGTGCTATCTTCAAATATCACAGTGTTGTGACTTCTAACGGCATCCACCGAATCTTGTTTCATTACATCTGCCAAAAGGGAGAAAAAAAATTGAATTACCATGCTAATGTCTTCTCTTTTGGTGAAATCTGTGATTCAGGTATGTGGATATAAAATACATCATTAGTCGCTTTTAAACTTGTCTCTAATGATGAAAACACATCTTGGGGCATCAAGGGGAGACGGAGCCCAGCCCGGCAGTGGCGGCGGAGCCTTGCAAAAACCTTAATGTGACAATACAGTTTCTTTTTCCCTCTGAGATGACAGTTAATTCTAGACCAGGAAGGCTGTCAAAAATGCTTAGTTCTGCTCCACTTGAGTTAATTACCGGCCCTGGGGCAGGCTGCCCTCCACTCCTCTGCTAATGGGGCTGGGCTCCAGGTAAAAAATCCATTTGCAAGAATGTTTTCCTTGCTCCAGATCTAATTTATTGAATATCAAATATTTATGCCAATGCAATTAAAGTGACAACATTGCTCTCCCCTCGCCCCAGCCCCCAAGCTTCAACAAGTACAGGCTGGCTGATGGAATGCTTCAACCAATCCTGTATACTATGGCGCAGGGGTGGAGGATGGGGGGGGGGTATTTGAGTTTCTCAAAACCTCTTGGCCCTGCAAAATGACCTGAATTTTTTCCATCTTTCTCTGGAAGCAGGTGATTGAGCTGAGGAGCTGAGGCAGAAGGATCATCTGGGTTTCAACTCATCCAACACCCTTTGCCACAAACTGTTGCAGTGTGCTGCTGCTGAGTGAGGCAGAGCAGTCACTGTGCCTGGCCCCAGCCCTGGCCCGGTCTGACAATGGAGACAACAGGGCAGGGCACATGTGGAAATGTGACTAACACTGACAAAACAGATAAGCTGGCTGTCGTGGGTAGGCTTTCCTGCTGTGACAAAACACCATGACCAAAAGCAACTCAGGAAGGGAGGGGTGTTTTGGTTGGTTGGTTTTTTATTTTTGGTTTTAGTTCATACTTCTAGGTAACAGTCCATCATGGAGGGAAGTCAGAGCAGGAAATCAAGGCAGGAACCTAGAGGCAGGAACTGAAGCCAAAGAAACCATGAAGGCATGCTGCTTATTGGCTTGCTCCTCGTGTCTTGCTGGGCCTGATTTCTTACAGCACCTGAAATTACCAACCAAGGGTGGCACCACCTAAAGCGAGCGTGGTCTTGTCACTATTTAGGGCAATGCCCCGCAGGCTTGCCTACAGCAGGATCTTATGGTGGCATTTTCTCAGTTGAGGTGGCATCCTCTCAGATGGCTTGTGGCAAGTGGACAAAAACAAAACAAAAAAACTATTCTGCACACAGAGGAAGCTCCGTGAGAGTTTGGGAGTCCCCACAGCTTGAAAATTGTCAAGCTTCCTTCCACAGTTGAACCTACCTGCTGAAGGTTCTAGGTCCAGGGCCAGAAATCTGGTGGCTTGAGTTTGACACCCAGAACATGTGGTGGAAGGAGGGAACCAGCTCCCCAATGCTGCTGTCCTCTCATCTCCACACTTGCACCGTGGCATCGGCACATATACAATTGACTGATTGAAAAACAGGTTTTACAAGAAAAAGAGTTCTGGCTCCAACAAGGTGTGTTGTATTTTTTCCAAAACCCTAGGCACTCCCCAAGAGGGCCTCAGCCTGCCTAGACCATGAGGCCCCAGGGCAAGACAGATTCCAGATTTATCCTCCAAGGCCTTCTAAGTCATGGATGGATGATTTGACATCTGCCTCAAATAGAGGCGACTAGTGATGATGGACCAATAACAATCCAATGGGTACCCTTCCCCAGGGATGCCTGACAACATGGAACAGAGGGAGGCCTTTTCTTACTTACTTTCTTTCTTTCTTTTGGTTTTTGAGACAGGGTTTCTCTGTGTAGCCCTGGCTGTTCTGGAACTCACTCTGTAACCCAGGCTGGCCTCAAACTCACAGAGATCTGCCTGCCTCTGCCTCCTGAGTGCTGGAATTACAGGCCTTTTTCTTCCCTGAAGCAAGGGGGTCAGAAAGCACAAGCTAAGAGTTGATACAGCATCTCCTACAGGGGATGTCCAAGGTGTCCTCTGGCTGGTGACTTCCCTAACGTTTCTCCTTGAGTTTGAGTGGTGACTCTAAGGAGACACAGGCCTTCTGAGATGACCACATCAGAGCTGCTGGGTGGGCTTCAGGAAAGTGTCACTAAACACAGTGCAGACTTGGCTGGCGTGCATCATCTTTTGACTTTGACTCTTCACACCTGGTGACTTTCATCTCATATTGCAACCATCCTGTGACCTTGAGGTGTCCATGAGGGATAGGCCAAAAGAATCAGAGATTTCTATCTAAATCCCAGCTTTGGCAAAGTCAGGAGGGACTCAGTATTTATTAGAGAGTTCCCTGACTTCCTGGGCCTCAGTTTCCCCTTCTGCAACCTGAGTTGTTTCAACTAGAGGTCCTCTCTAGCATCCTATGGGCTAAAGTCTGAATCAGAAGTGACAGCAGTTGAAATGATGAGTTGAGAATGAAAGCAAGGAAAGGCAGCATGGGAAGAAAAGTCTGGAAGATGACAGGTAATCATTTGTAGGGTATTTAAAAAACTAAATGTTGCCAGGTACTGGTGGCACACTCCTTTAATACCAGCACTCTGGAGGTAGAGGCAGGCGGATTCTGTGAGTTCAAAGCCAGCCTGGTCTACAGAGAAAGTTCTAGGACAACCAGGACTACACAGAGAGACCCTGTCTGGAAAATAAATGAATGAATGAATAAATAAATAAATACTAAATGTCATCACCTTTGTATGTGTGTAGGTGCATATACATATACATGTGCACAGCAGAGGACAATGTTGAGTGTCTTCCTCCATCTCCTGCTTGTGTTTTTAAGACATTCTTTCACTGGATGACTCGCTGATTGGCTAGACTAGCTGGCCAGCAAGTCCCCATCATCCTCCTGTCTCCACCTCCCAGAGATTACAGGTGTGCACTACCACCTATAACGTGGATCCAAACTCAGGTTCTCACCCTTGTACAGCTAACACTTTACCTAGTTAGCCATCTTCCCAACCTCCACCTTCTTTTTTGATTCAGAGTCTCTTCCCTAACCTGGAACTCACTGATTCAGCTGACCAGTGAGCCCCATGATCCTTTGGTCCCCACCTTCCTGGTGCTGGTGTAGCTGCATGCCACCACACCCGCTTTTCACAGAGAACCAAACTCAGGCCGTCATGCTTATACATTGAGCACTTTACCAGCTCAGCCATCTCCCCGGACCCCTACTTATTTTTATTAGCAGAACAACTCGGAGTAGATCTTCACAAGATTTGGTCTCATCCTTGTGATCTTGACTTGGGGAGAGAAAAGGGCAGCTAACTCATGGTATTTAAATATTAAATATGAACATTGTATTAAAAGCTTGATTCCATTCCAGGAAAATAATTCACAGCATCCAAAGCCAAGAAGAAGGAGACTTGGCCATCTATGTGAACAGTGTCTGGTTAACCAAGGAAAAAGCGTGCGCTGCCTGCCTTGGTTCCCAACTTCTGCGGAGACCCGGGTGTCTACTCCAATCTGCCTTCCCAACAGAACACTGATACCACTCAAGGAAGCAACACACCTATTTAAAATGTTACATTTCCCAGCTGCTCCGCCAAGAGGGCAGGCCATATAACCAAGTCTGGCGAGTGACTGCTGTGCAGAAACTGCTCATGGCTGCTGTCTGGAAAGTGCCACCAAACGCAGTGACGACTTGGCTGGATGTGTCATCTTTTGTCCTTGTCTTTTAATACCTCATGACCTTCATCTCATTCTTCAACCATTCTGTGACCTTGAGGTGACCACAAGGGACAGGCGGAAAGAATCAGAGACTTCCATCTAAATTCCAGCTTTGGAAAACTCTGTGAACTTGGACAGATCATTTAAGATCTCTGAGCCTCACTGTCTGCCTTACATATTATGTTGTGGAGATTAACTGAGGGGTTGGGGAGATGGTTTCTGTATGAGCACACGGACCTCACTTCAATTCCCAGTACTCATGTAAAGAGGCTGAGTGTGGTTGAATGTGGTCCCAGCTCTGAGGTGGTGGAGACAGGAGGGTTTCTGGGATTTGCTGGCCAGACAGTCTAGCTGAATAGGTGAACTCCAGGTTCAGTAAAAGACTTTGTCTCAGAAAAGTAGAGACTGGCCAGGCAGTGATGGTGCATGCCTTTAATTCTAGCACTCAGGAGGCAGAGAGAGACAGGTGGATCTCTGTGAGTTGGAGGCCAGCCTGGTCTACAAATCCAATTCTAGGACAGTCAGAGCTGTTACACAGAGAAACTTTGTCTGAAAACAAAACAAAACAAAAGTGGAAAGTGATTGAAAAAGACACTCAACATTGACCTCTGTGCCTTCATGTATGCACATGTGTGCATAAACACCTGTACACACAAGCACACACACACACACACACACACACACACACACACACACACACACATATACAGACACACACAAATTAATTGAAAGACTTCATCACCTTAAAGAATAGTGTTTAATAAATTACATGGCTCACAAAACAATTTAGTACAGTAATTAAGAAGCTGAGATGGGAAGGTAATGAGTTCTAGCCAGCCTGGGCTACACTGTGAAACCTGTCTCCAAAAAAAAACTAACATAGTAAGTAATAAATCTGCACTGGTTGTGGTGGTGCATGCTGGTAGGGTTTGCTGAAAGATGCTATGTGGTGGTGGTGCACGCCTTTAATCCCAGTACTTGGGAGGCAGAGGCAGGTGGATCTCTATGAATTCAAGGCCAGCCTGGTCTACAGAGTGAGTTCCAGGACAGCCATGACTGTTACACAAAGAAACCCTGTCTTAAAAAAAAAAAAAAAAAAAAAAAGGATAGTTTATTCTCCTTTCTGGTTTCATAAGTATAGTGGTTTGAATGAGAATTGTCCCCATAATCTTGGGCATTTGAGCATTGGGCCCCAGTTGGTGGTGCTATTTGAGGTTAGGAAGTCTGGCCTTGTTGGAGGAAGTATGTTACTGGAGGTGGGCTTTGAGAACCCATGTCATTTCCAGTTTGTCTCCTCTGATTTGTGCTTCCCATTCCAGATGTGAGCTCTCAGTGTCTCCTCCTACAGCCATGCCTGCCTGTCACCATGCCTCCTTGTGATGATAGTGATGGACTCTTTCCCGCTAGAACCATGAGCCCAAATAAACTCTTCCTTCTGTAAGTTGCCTTAGTCACAGTGTTTTATCACAGCTGTAGAGAGTAACTAATACAATACGTTACATGCTTTCCTTCTTCTACATACTTTCCAAAGTAGGCTTCCGGGTTTCTACTGGTAAGCTTTCAGTAGGGGCACATCTGTCCTGTTCTGTAAGCACGCAGGGTAGGGGGTCTTTTGGGTTGCAGCCTCATCATATGCAAATCGCAAGTTAACTTTTGTTCTACAACCTTGACATCAAGTTTCTTCTACGTAAGCCAGAAATCTCAGATGTATGATCCCATTGTAAAACAAACAAACAAACAAACAAACAAAACCTCTTTTCAAAGGCACAGGAGACGAGGGAGATGGCTCAGTAGCTAACTGATCTTGCTACATAAGAAGAAAAGCTCAAGTTCAAATCCCCAGCACCCATGTAGGAAGTCAGGCATGACAGTGTGCACCTGTAATCCCAGCACTGGAGACATGCAGACCTCTAGGGTTTGCTGACCAGCCAGCCTCGCCAGAAAAAAAGGAGCAAACCCCCAGGTTTGGTGAGATACCCTGTCTTGGAAAAATGTGGCAGACAGAGATAGGGCAGGATACTCAGTGTCCTACACTGAACACACACAGGCACACACATGCATATATGTGTGTACACATACGTGCATTACACACACACACACCGGTAACACAAGTGTGATTCTAGTTTACTAAACATTTGCTGGGTCCACATTCTTTGGAAACAATTTCCTTGGTGTTTCCCATTTGGTTTCCACACCCTCTCAGTCTCCAACTCCTCTCCTCTGCACGTGGGAACTCTCAGTGTGCTCCACTCATTTTCTTCTCTTTTGCTCTCCTGTTTTCTGCCTTCTTGTGTATATTTCACTGTTTCTAAGTGTGTGTGTGTGTGTGTGTGTGTGTGTGTGTGTGTGTGTGTGTGTGTAGGCCCAAGGGTCACTGACATCAGGGATCCTCCTCAGTCATTCTTCCCCGTTCTTTGAAGCAGGGTCTCTCAGACAAACCCAGAGCTTGTCAACATGGCTACTGTCAACAGCCAGCCTGCTCCAAGGATGCCCTGTCCCAGCCTTCCGGAGCTGGAATCCACCTTCAGCAGCCTACCATGCCCACTCGGCACGTGCATGGGCTCTTGGAATTCAAACCCCAGACCTCTCTCTTGTGTAGTAAGAGCTTTCATAATGAGCCATCTCCGTAGCCCTATTTAACTTATTTTTAAATAGAAGACACATTGGAGCAGAAGGTGTGGTTCCCCCAATGATCCAAAGCAATGAAAGAGTTACAAGATGTAATCCAATCAATGTGGGAGCTTCGTTTGAATTCTAACTCAGACAAAACAACTAGAAATACAACTTTGTCTTTTTTTTTCTACTTTCTGCTGTGTACATTCACTGTACTGGGTTCTGCTGCAGGACCCTTTTCTGTAATACACTGTACACTGACCATATCTCCCCCATTTCCCCCCCATGTCCCTTTGTTCCCTAGATGACGTCACTTCTACTTTCACGTCACAGACATACACATGATTTTATGTAGCTATGTAAAGTCTAGGAATCACACGAAAGAAAACATGCAATATCTGTCTTTCTGAGGCTGGTTTAATTTGATTAATATGATTATTATGGGTTTTTAATTCATAATCTTTTATAATAAAAATAGGATAATAACTTAAATATTTTTAAATAATTATTTTTTAAATAAAATATCAAAGTAGTGAGGCATGGTAATACACACATCTAATCCTAGCATTTTGGAAATGGAGGCTAGAAGATCTCTAGTTCAAGGCCAGCCTAGGCAACATAACAAGACCCTGTTTCAAAATACACCAGATATGATAATAGTAATAAGCATGTTTCAGAATTTACATTAGCCAAGAAATGGAGCCAGCCTAGATGCCCATCAACAGATAAATGGATGAGGAAAAAAAAACATGGTACATATATTTGATAGAATTTTATTTAGCTGTAAAGAAAAATGAAACTGTGACATTTACAGGGAAATAGATGGGCCTGGAAATTACTGTCTTCAGTGAAGTACCCTGGGCCCAGAAAGGCAAATGTCACATGCTTCCTTCCTCCCGTATGTGGAGTCTAGACTTTAATTTTTATGTATGTGTATATTGGGGGGGGGGTGAGTTGTGAGACTAGAAAGGGACGATACGGGGGGGGGGGGGGGTGGAAATAGGTCTTAAGGGAGGGGGTGGGACAGGAGGGAAACAGAATCCACATAACGTGAAAGCTCGCAAGAGGCTGGAGGAAGGAGAAGGAGGATCCAGACGGGGAGGGGAGTGAGGAGGGTGGAAGGGGGCGGGGCAATAGGACCAAAGAAACAAAACATGAATGAAATGCAATTGTGGAACCCATTGCCTTGGATCCCAGTTTTAAAAACTAACGGTAAAAAGAAACTAGCAGTTTATAAAAAATGGAACCATCCAGAATAAGGAAGCTGAAAAAGACAGCTGAAAGCAAAGAGAAAGGTCCTGGGGACCAGAGGCTGAACTGAGGCGCAGAGGAATGTGCTGGGAGCCAAGAGGCAGCCAGTGGGGGCTGGGAGAAATCTCACAGTAAGTGCCACTGAGGCACGGATGTCTGAGTTCCACCCCAGCATGCTCGTAAAAAGCTGAGGGTGGTGGCATGTCCTTGTAGTCCCAGAGTCCGGGGGAGTGAAGGGAGGAGGGTCCCTGGGGCTCCCCGGCCAATTTAACCTAGTCCGGTGTTCTCAGGTCCCACTGGCGTCTCCCTGCTTCAAAACAAAGGGAGAAGGCTCCAGAGGAGTGAACCTGAGGTGGACCTCTGGCCTCCACATGCCTGCTCACACATGAATACACACACGTGCTGGTGCACAAACACAGCAGAAAGATTCTCCAGCAGAGCTTCCAGAAGGAGTGGCAGTCTGCTGACATCTTTATTTCTGCTTTAAATCAGTAAAAGTAACAACAGGGCCTAATGAAATGATTTGATGGGTGAAGTATTAGGACCCTGAATTTGGATCCCCAGAATCCATGTAAAACTGGAGACACTAGCACGAATCTATAATCCCAGTGCTCCTATATAGCAGGATTGGAGACAGAGACAGGGGAACACCCAGAATCCAGCTAGCTTGCAGTATACAGTGGCAAATAACAAGAAATCCTGTCTCAAACAAGGTAAAAGGCAAGTACCAACACCCAAGGTTGACCTGTGACTTCAACCTGTGCAATGAGGCATGCACATGCGCGCACACACACCCATACACACACACACACACACACACACACACACACACACACACACACACACACACACAAGCACACATAAAGATAAAATATAAACTTTAGGTTCCAGATAGGGGCATGCAACAGACATCATTGATACTAGCCATTGATCAGTCACCGTATAAAAGGTAGAATTAAGTACATTTCAGCATTCACAAAATAACCTGCATCTCTCATTAATGGAAGCAAAACTGTTATCAGTGTCAAACGGGAAACCATAGATTCAAACACTCTGAAAGGATTCAGCATAGTTGTGTGCTCATATTTTCCAAGCCTCAAAGGGATGGATCATTTTCCGGAAAGACATACCAAAAATTGTCTTAAAGACAATGTCTACCTGGATAGACCAGTCCCAGGGAAAAATGTAAAGGAGATTGCCAAAAGATGTCTTCACTGATGGCTCCTGCCTCCTGTGATTTTCTTAGATGAGTTACCTCAGCCTGCCACACAGCAAATCATTTCCATGTGGCAAAACCCTGCAGGGCATTAAAAAAGGTGAAGAATCTTATCAGCTCATTTCACAAAGCTAAACCGACTATTGACATGATGCTCAGGATAAATCTCAAAGCCTTGTGGAATGGAAGAAGCCAATCACACAGAACAAACGGATGCCATTTACATGATGCTCTTGCACAAAATGAATCTCTGTTGATAGAAATCAGAGAAGTGGTTTCTTTTCTCAGGAATACATGCATGATATGTGTGCACGTGTGTACACGGGTTCAAAAGTGTGGGTGCCCGGGTGTCTGCTAGTACTGATAGCAAGCTTTCCCCAGGGATCCCCCTTCTCTGCCTCCCAAGAGCTGGGATTACAGGTGGGCCATCACACCTACCCAGCTTTACATGGTTTCTGAGGATCCAAACGCTGGACCTCACACTTATGCGAGTACTTTATCCACTGAGCCATCTCCTCACCCCACAGAGAAACGGTTGAACGGACGAGGAACAAGGGAGCTTCCTGGGCTGTAAACCTGTACCATGTCTTGATTTTAATGGTAGATACTGTGGTGTGCCTATTTGTCAGAATTCATCAAGCCATAAGCTCAAGGTTTGTGCATTTCACTAAATGCAAATAATCTCAGTAATGTCCTCATAAGAAAGGAGGAAATCTTGTCACTCTGAGTTAAACAAAGATGACTCATAAAAGTCGATCATCATTAATATCTCATATGTATAAAATTCATTAAACAAAACACAAGCAGGCCAGGCGGTGGTGGCACATGCCTTTAATCCCAGCACTCGAGAGGCAGAAGCAGGTGGATCTCTGGATTCGAGGCCAGCCTGGACTACAGAGTGAGTTCCAGGACAGGCTCCAAAGCTATACAGAGAAACCCTGTCTCAAAAAAACAAAACAGCCGGGCGGTGGTGGCGCACGCCTTTAATCCCAGCACTCGGGAGGCAGAGCCAGGCGGATCTCTGTGAGTTCGAGGCCAGCCTGGACTACCAAGTGAGTTTCAGGAAAGGCGCAAAGCTACACAGAGAAACCCTGTCTCGAAAAACCAAAAAAAAAAACAAAAAAACAAAACAACAAAAAAAACAAAAACAAAAACAAAAACATGGGTAAATGTAACTTTGCAGCTAATTAGCCGGATATATTCAAAACTGCAAGGCTGCTACTGTAGTAAAAGCTAATTTCTGCAGGTGGGTGTCACACACCTGTAGTCCCAGACCTGGCAGGGAAGGCAGAAGGGCCACCAAAAGTTCAAGGTAAGCCTGTTCTACCTAGGGACTAGGCTAAGCAGAGCTAGATATCAACACATTCATCTCCAAAATAAATAATATAAAGTTGCTACTATAATAATTTAGAAAAAGAAAACCATATGATGAAGTTAATCTATAAAAATAATTTGAATAGCTGGGCCATGATGGTGCATGCCTTTGATCTCAACACTCAGGGGGCAGAGGCAGGTAGACTTCTGTGAGTTCCAGGACAGCCAGAGCTGTTACACAGAGAAATCCTGTCTCAAAAAAATAAATAAAATAAAATAAAATAAATTAATTAACTAATTAAACACAAAGAGATCATATCTTAAAATGAAAAATAACACTTATCTCAACCCAAAAGGCTACCATCTACCCCTAACAGAAATGTAAGAGGCCAGCTCATCAAAGTCAAGGACAAAACAAGGATGGTCACTGTCCCCACTGCTGTATGCCATTATTCTAAAATTTCTAAGCAAACTGAAAGGCCAGAAATAGATTGGAATTGCAAATCTGAGAAAACAACAAAGGATTGTTTGAAGCCCGTGATAAATTATTTTTCTAGAGGACTCGTAAATGGCTACAAAAATTATGACTACTTAACAATAGATCCATAGCTGGAGAGTTGGCTCAGAGGTTGACTACTGGCTGCTCTTCCAGAGGACCTGGGTTCAATTCCCACACCCACAGGCAGCTCGCAGTATTGACTCCAGTCTTAGGGGAGCCAATACTCTATTCTGGTCTCCATGGGCACCCGGCACACATGCAGGTAAAACACTCACACACGTAAAATAAATAAATAATAATAATAAATAAAATGTTAAACCAAAAATCATTTGCCAGGAGTGGTGGCACACGCCTTTAATCCCATCACTCAGGAGGCAGAGGCAGGCGGATCTCTGAGTTCGAGGCCAGTCTGGTCTACAAAGCAAGTTCCAAGACAGCCAGGGCTGTTATACAGAAAAACCCTGTCTGGGGGAGGAATAAAAGAAAGAGAGAAATTGATCATAGAACCAAGCAGGGATGCTCACTGAAGCTCTGTCACAGTGAAACCCTCCAAGTGTCCGATAGAGGCATTGTGTACACATTACAGAGCACCACACAGCAGGTAAAATGAAGAATAAGAAAGTCGATGAAAGGAAAGTGAAAGATGATATACACAGCATTTTTGTTGTTGTTTTATTTTACTTTGGTTTGTTTGTTTTTTGTTTGTTGTGCAGTACTGGAATTGAGCCTAGGGTGTCACACATCCTAGGCAAGCACCCACTCATCATGGAGACCAGGGAATCCCCATTTCTATACTGCTTATATCTAGGACAGACAATTTTCTCATGTAACTGGTGTCCTGGTCACTTAACATGTTCAGTGACATTACAGGCCTCTGCCCACCAGATACCAGTTGATGGTCTCCAGCTGTGACAGATAAAGTTATTTCCTTGCCAAGCATCCCCAGGACAGAATTGCTCCCAGCTGGAAACAGCTGTGATGATTGCTAGATGATAGATAGATAGATAGATAGATAGATAGATAGATAGATAGATGATAAATAACAGCTAGGTAGATGATAGATAGGTGATTGACCTACACATAGACAGATAGTTGATATATATGCAAATTATAGATAATAGATCAGTGATAATAGATATTGATAGATTATAAGTAGATGCTAGATGATTTCATAGATAAATGATAATGGATTGATAGATTGATGAATGCATAAGTACATGATCTATAGATGATGAGCTGATGACAGATGATTGATTATTGATACATAAGTAGATGATAGATTAAAAATAGATATATGAAGCTGGGCAGTGGTGGCTCATGCCTTTAATCCTGGCAGAGGCAGAGGCTGGCAGATCTCTGTGAGTTCAAGGCCAACTAGTTTCGGGACTGTCAGGCACACAGAGAAACCCTGTTTTGAAAAACCAAAAAAAAAAAAAGATGATAGATAAATAGATGATAGATAGATAGATAGATAGATAGATAGATAGATGGATAGATAGATGATAAATAAATGATTTTTCTCCCTAGGAGTACAGTCTCTGAGACTCATGCAGAAACATTTGCAACAACGTGGGACTTTGCCAAGTTTTAAGGGAGCTCTGAGCAATAACAGCACACACCTACACAAGGATGGGAAAAGGTTACAAACTATTGATTCTTCTCCAAGTCATATGCAAGCTTAATGGAATTGCAATTAAAACTCAACTAAGAACTTACTGGAACTTATAAAAATCTGAGTCCAAACAATGAATGGAGAAATAAACATAGTGAATAATAAATTTTTCACAAATATAAATAATGCACTTCATCTACCAGATATGAAATGGGCTGTAAAATAATAATTACTGAAAACAATATAGGAGAAGAGACATCGCTATGAAAGAGTAAAAAGCCTGCAGACACACCCCAGTGCATGTTAGAATTTAGTATCGATTAAAGTGGCATTTAAATTAATGGGAAGTTTTGTGAGATGCTCAATTAATGATGTAGGAACAATTCATTCGCAGTTTGGGGCAGGAAAAAAAATCCAAGGCCTCCCACCACATATCAAAATAAACCCCCAAAGAATCAAAGAGTTATTATTTTAATTAAGATACGGAAACTAGAATAAAATACAGAGTAATCTTTTTCTGCGATCAGGCAGAGAAAGGCGCCACAGGCAAGAGGAGTAGAAAGCACGGGAGATGTTCCCGGAGGGGAAAGGAACACGCTCCACACAGCTATGCCAACCTTCTGTAGCGCAGAACCACCAGGAGCAATGCTTCAATTCAAAAACATTATTGCCATGTAACAAAGACATAATATCTAACATTTCTTCTCTACCAAAATGAATGAAGACAACATCCCACTGTCAATGTGCCCAGTGAACAGAGGACAGGACATTCAGTCTGTAGGAAGAAAATAAAAGTAACTAACAGACATGAAGAAATTTGTTGATGTACAGATTCACAGCCAGCTAGGAGGTACGAGTCCTGATGTTCTGCCACACAGGGGGAGAAACAGTGAGCTTTTTGTGTCATTAATTCAAAAGCGCTAGGGAAGAAGATTTTGAATGTTCTCATCACAAAGGAAAATAAATGTATAAGAGATCAGTGTGTAAGGTAGGAATGTACCAGTAGCTCATAAATACATTTTGTTATTAACAGTTAGTGATAATAAAAACTGGGGGCCAGCAAGCTGACTCTGGGTAAAGGCACTTGCAGGGAAAACCTGAGAGCCTTAACTTGGAGCCCATGTGAAGGTGGAATCTGAGAACCAACTCCATGAAGCCCTTTGGTTTCCACACATGTGTCATGCCATGTATACATCCCACATGTATCAAACACACACGTATAATAATAATAAATTAAAAATCAAAAATAACACTAGCACATGACATATAAAATTTTTAAGAATATCAGAAATACAATTTAAAATATGGAGACACCTTCTTTTGCTTATCAAATTGGCAGGGATTTTTTTTGAAGTTAATATTCAGCGTTTAGGAGTTTCTGAGTGCTCTAGAAAGTGTTAATTCATAGACGTTTTTGGAAAAGAATTTTTTGAGGCAGGGTCTCTCTATATATCCCTGACTATCCTTAAACTCTCTGTGTAACCAGGCTGGCCTCAAACTCATAGGGATTTGCCTGCCTCTGCTTCCCAAGGGCTGACATTAAAGGCTTGCATCATATACCTGGCTCTGAAAAATAATTTTTAAAATCATTTTCAAAGGGCTTAAAAAGTTTCACAGGCAAATGAGATGGAGTTAAAAGACATCTACAGAGTATTCCATCCAACAACTGCACAATGCACATCCTTCCCAGCAGTCCATGGAACGTTTTCTGAAAAGATCACATTTTAGGTCATAAAGTAAGTCTTGATAAATATAAAGATCATTCCTTGTATCTTATCAGATCATAACATAATAAACTAGAATTTAATAATAAGGGAAACTAAAAAAAAATACATAAATACAGAGAATGAACAGCACATGCCAGAATGATTGGTGGAACACTGAAGAAATCAGAAAAGTTTAAAAATCCCTCAAATCAAATGAAAATTAACACAGAACCTTTCAGATATAACAGAAGCAATTCTGAGAGGGATGTCTATATCTATGAGGACCTACATGAAATAATCAACAAGACTGTTGAAGATGATACACACTAGAGTCACCAGATACAGAGAAAGCAAGCTGGACCTGTTCTGGAAGCCTCTTCCCTGATGACTAGTGCTCATGGTGCTGAGGATGCTGTGCAGGCCGTTGGGAGGAATTATCAACAATCTCACTCGGCTGTGAAGCTTGTGTACAACTTCACAATGGCCAGGCAAGATGAGCACACTCATGCAACAGTGGCAAATCTGTTACAGATGTAACCAACCGCTGTGGACTATTATTTTAAGGTGTGTTACTTTCGTTTATGCTGCATTTGTTTAACTCTGTGAAGCTGTGTTACTGTGACTGTCTACAATACCCGATGATGTAATAAAGAGCTGGATGGCCAATAGCAAAGCAACAGAAAGAATAGGTGGGACTGGCAGGTAGGGAGTAGAAATAGAAGGAGAAATCTGAAAAGATGAAGAAGAAGAAGAAGAAGAAGAAGAAGAAGAAGAAGAAGAAGAAGAAGAAGAAGAAGAAGAAGGTGAAGAAAAAGAAGAAGAAGAAGAAGAAGAAGAAGAAGAAGAAGAAGAAGAAGAAGAAGAAGAAGAAGAAGAAGAAACACAAGAGAAGGAGGAGGACTCCAGGGGCCAGCCACCCAGCTACACAGCAAGCCACGGAGTAAGAGTAAGATTTATAAAAGTAAGAGAACAAGAAAAGCCCAGAGGCAAAAGGTAGACAGGATAATTTAAAGTTAAGGAAAGCTGGCAAGAATAAGCCAAGCTAAAGCTGGGCATTTATAAAAAGAATAAGCCTCTGTGCGTGATTTATTTGGGAGCTGGGTGTCAGGCTCCCCAAAAGAGCAGAAACAAACAACAACAACCAACCACTTTCTGTTTGGTTCAAATACCTATTCTCCAGGAAGGAATTCATTGTCTGGTCCGGTACACATGGTCAAAAGCCTCTATCTAAGGCAGTCATAAGCACTATCAGGAAAGCTACTGCTATTGTTTTGATAAATAGACATGATGTACCTGTCAAATTGCCTTTTAAACAACTATATTATGCCCATTGGTTAAAGCTTTTATCATCTTCTGTCAGAAAAATTTCTTTTTGCAGTGGTCAATAGTGAATGCAAGAAACTCATAATTGGTCAAACTACTAAGTAACTGTTGAACGCCCAGCCACAAATGGCACATCTATATTACCTCCTCCAAGGCTCAAGGAACACAGAAAAAGGGGCAGAAACAATGCAAGGCCAGAGGAAAAGGGTGGGAGTGGTGTGGAATGTGACTCTGGGCATGGCACAGCTATTGCAGTCTTAAAACTAGCATTTGAAATTACCTGCAAAATGTTTTCAGAGGATGGGCCTGCCCGTCAACACTCTCTCATGAAAAGAAGGAGGATTCATGAAAAGAAGAAGGATTCATGGGGGCCAACCACTCCCTGAGGATTTATATGTAGTTACAGGCTGATGGAGATGGCAGAGACATTTTTTTTCAGTGGTGTAGACACCAGCAAAGTGCCCATGCTTCTGTAAATAAATCCTCATCCATGCTCCTGTAAACAACCTTATAAAAAATACTGGCTCTCTCTGGCTTGCTCACTTACTCACTCATGCATGCACACAAAAGTACAGAGAGAGAGAGAGAGAGAGAGAGAGAGAGAGAGAGAGAGAGAGAGAGAGAGAGAGAAGGGGGAGAGAGAATGAGAATAGAAGGGGACTAATCACAAAGAAGAAGAGGATTAGCAGTAGTTGGAGGGGCTAACAGGGAGTGGATATGATAGAATACATTATGTACCTGTAAGAGAATGCCATAATGAAATCCATTATTGTATATAATTAATACATGGTAATAAAAGATTTTTAAAATCAGCAGGAAATCACATAAGCAACCTAATAATACCACTCATATTTTTGGAAATAAAATGTAAACAACCAAACCTAAAACTAGTAGACAGAAATAATAAAGAACAGAAATGAATGAGATGGAAACCAAAAGGACAAAGAGTTGTTTTTTGAAAAGATAAGGAAAACTGATAAACTCTTGGCCAAATTAACCAAATGAAAGAGAGGAAGAAAGCCAAACTAATAAGCTCTGAAGCTGGACATGTTGGAGTACGTCTGTTACAGTCCAGCAGTTGGAAGGTAGGGGTGGGAGTATTACAAGTCCAAAGTGTCTTTACTGAGTTAGAAGTCAGCTGACACCACATGAGACTATCTCAAAGCACCAAACCGAATGAGTGGATAAACACCATTAAAAATAAAAGAGGAGATATTACAACAGATGCCAACAGATTTCAGAGGATCGTTATAGAATATTTTGAAAACTTATTCCAATGAGTTAGAAGTCTGGAGGAAATGGATAAATTTCTAGACATATACAACCCCCAAGATGAAACCAAAAAGATGTAAATAACTTAAGTAAATGTATATGAAGTAAGAGAATTAAAACAGCGAAAATCAACCTGCCAACAACAAAACATCCAGGACCAGATGGATTCACTGCTGAACTCTACCAGGCTTTTAGAGATTAATTGATAATGATGCTCCGAAAATTACAAGACAAAAAGGGAAGGCAATGCTATCAAGTCATTCTGTGACGTCACTGTTACTGTTACCAAATGAGATAAGGACATACCAACAAAAAGACAATTACAGAACAATTTCACTGATGGACTTAGATGCAAAAATCATTGATAGAATTCTTGCAAACTCAAGTCAACAACACAGTTTTGTTAAATTAAAAAAAAAATCATACACTGGGGATGGAGAGATGAACCAGCAACTAAGAGCACTGGCTGCTCTTCCAGAGGACCTGGGTTCAATTCCCAGCACCCACATGAGGGGCTCACAATTGCCTGCCACTCCAGTTCCAGGAAACACAATGTCCTCTTCTGGCCTTCCACAGGCATTAGACATATACATGGTATAAAGACATACACACAGGAAAAATACCAATACACACAAGATTAAAAAAATTAGCCAGGTGGTGGTGTTCACCTTTAATACCAGCATTTGGGAGGCAGAGGCATGTGAATCTCTGAGTTTGAGGCCAGCCTAGTTTCCAGAACTGCCAGGGCTACACACAGAGAAACCCTGTCTCAAAAAATAGGAAAAAAATTAAAATTAAATCATACACTATGACCAGATTAATTCAACATGTATAAATCAATAAATATAATGCAATACATAAATAGACTCGGAGACAGGAATCATGCGATCATTTCCATAGATGCAGAGGGGGCAGTTGACCAAATTCAACATCCTTTCAAAATAAAAGCCCTGAAGAAACTAGAAACAGAAGGAATACACATCAACAAAGTGAAGGCTGTATGTGACAATATCCTATGGCCAACATCGACTAAAAAGGGAAAGCATGAAACATTTCCCCTGAATTCAAGAACATGATGAGGGTCTCTCCACTCTTACTCAAAACAGTACTAGACGTCTCAGCCAGACAAATAAGACAAGAGAAAGAAATAAAAAGGACACAAATAGAAGAGGAAGAAGTCAAATGATTCCTTTTTACAGAGAGTGTGATCCTATACTTAAAAAAAACAAAACTGGAAAAGCTCTTAGATCTGATCAATACATTCAGCAAAGTAGAAAGACACAAAGCCAACACATGAAAATCAATAACTTTCCTATATATCAAAGTGAATACGTTAATAAAGAAGTCAAGAAAACAAGCCAGTTCACAACATAAAAAGAAAACATAGGAACAAACCGGAGGAAGTGGAAGAGCTCTACAGTGAAAAAGTTACAACATTAAATTGAAAGACCCTAACCCTTCAGGCTTACACCCCAAGCCCCAGGAAATAAGGAACTAAAAAGAAAACTAGTTCCAAGGGCCGCCTGACTTAGCCACTACTCAATCACCCCTGTAACAATATAACAATGTAAAAAGATTTCTGTTAAGAGATGTGCTCAACTGTGACTGGGATAGTTACAAGTGTTCCAGGAAGGACCACTGTGACCTTTGTGTAAACTCCACTCCCGCCCTGATACCCCCCTTGAGGTTTCGGGAAAAATGTGCACACTGACGTAACTGTACCCACTCTGTGATCACTCTGTGACCAGACCATGTTCTTGTGAAACGAAATTGTATGGGAATTGTAATCTTATGGCTTTTGTGGGTTTTTCCTTTAAAAACCCCCACGTGGCTGCAGTAAGATGCGACTCTTGCTCTTGGGAGCGGAGGAGCCCTTCTATATAGAAGCTTAATAAATCCTCGTGCTGTTGCATCAACTGGACTGGAGTCTGGGTTCTTGGGGTGCCCACTTGAGACCCTAAACTTTGGGGTCCAACAAAATAAAGAAATTGAAGACATGTTAGGTGGAGAGACCTCCTGTGCTCATGGATTAGCAGAATTAATGTTGTGAAAATGACTGTTGCCAAAAGTGATCCCCAGCATCAGTGCATCCCCATCAAATATACAATGATATTCCTCACAGAAACAGAAATAGGAATCCTGCTGAGTGGTGGTGGCTCACACCTTTAATCTCAACACTCAGGAGGCAGAGGCAGGCAGATCTTTGTGAGTGTGAGGCCAGCCTGGTCTACAGAGCTAGTTCCAGGACAGCCAGGGATACACAGAGAAGCCCTGTTTCAAAGAGAAGGGGGTTGGGGAGAAAGAGAGAGAAAAGAAATAAGAATCCTAAAATCCACATGGAAAAACAAAACACTCTGAGTAACTAAAGCAATCCTGATCAAAAAAGCAGCAATGGAGATATCCTAATGCCTGACCTCAGTTTATATCACAGAGACATAGTAACAAAACAACACAGCACTGACCGAAACAGACACATAGATCAACAGACGACCTGGAATAAATTACCACAGCCACAGCTATCTGACTTTTGACCAAGGCGCTGTTGTAGTTTGAATGAGAAATATCTCCCTAGGGTCCCGTACTCAAATGCATGTTGGTGGTGCTGTTGGGGACGTTATGGGACATTCAGGAGGTGAGCTTTGCAGGAGGAAGTAGAACACTGACGGCAAGATTTGAGGGTGTATAGTGTCACCTGACAGCATGATCTGTCTCGGTTTCCTGTGTGTCAAGGAAATGTGATATCTCTGCTGCCTGCTCCTGCTGCGTGCCCTCCCTGCCGTTATGGATTCCATTACCCTAAAACTCACACAACAAAATCAAAACCTTTTCATCTCTAAACCGCCTTTGTCGGACGGAGTATTTTGTCACAGCAAGATATCCAACTACCCCCGCCCAGATCACCATTTGAAGGTGTAGTGAGTACCACAGACACTGCACCTGCAATAAGCGCCTGAATCCTCCTGCCCACAATGCCCTAATGCTGTTCTTCCCACAATGATACCTGTGTTAGTCACGTGACCAAGGAAAGGCCAAAAAAAAAAAATGTCATGGTGGGGACATGCAGTAAAGCCACTCTATGACGGAAAGTATGACAGGAAGGATTCACGGACAAGGCATACTCTTCCAAGGCTTGTCCCCAGTGACTTCCTCCAGCTGGATGCCACCCCTAACATCCCCGTCAGCTGTGCTCCGGTCAATGGATTCATTGATAGAGTCAGAATCCCTGTGATCCAGTCACTTCCAGGTAGTGACACCAGCCAGGGACCAAGCCTTCAACACGTGAACATTTGGGGGACACTTCACATCCAAGCCATAACACTGCTACTGGCTCCCAAAGGAGCCAGCATTGCTCAAACATCCACATCCAAAGTCTCCTCTGAGACCCAAGGCAAACTCAGTGTGAGCCCTTGCAAAAATTCCAAGAGCAAGTTACACACTTCCAACATGCAATGGTGGAGCTGGGTGAACACTACCATCAAAGGAGACGCTCACTCTACTCCCTTCCACTGCTCAGACTAAGAACCTGGCCACCTCTGGCTTCTTTCCAAAATTGACACCAAACCCTAAGGTGCTGAGCTTTAAGACAGACTCAGGATCCAGTCTTTCCCACCACCTCTACCGCCAACACTCTGGCCACAACCACCGTCGGTCTTCAGCCACCCTCTGTGGCAGCCTTATCTGTACTCTCGATACCTGTTTCCTTCCAGAACTTTCTCAAGGTAGTAGACTCCAAAGATTGCCACTGTTCGCCTAGAGAAGAACCAAATACAAGTGAGGACCTACAAGACCCGAGGGCCCTTGTCCTTTTCTCACCTCAGCTCAGCAGCAGCTCTGATCTGGGTAGACTACTTCCCTGGAACCCCTGAGACTCCAAAGCAGTGGTTCTCAACCTTCCTAATGCTTTAATACAGTTCCTCGTGTTGTGGTGACCCTTAACTATAAATTATTTTCTTCACTACTTCATAACTGTAATTTTGCTACTATTATGAATCATAATTAAATATCTGTGTTTTCTAGTGGTCTTAGGTAACCCCTGTGAAAGGGCCATTCAACCCCATGGGGGTCATGACCCACAAGTTGAGAACCACTGCGTCTAATCCACCATTCCCATTCTCCAAAGCCAAACCTAAGCGTGAGTTCCTAGGGTTGGGGAAGTGGCTGAGTCGATAAGCAGGAGGGCCTGAGTTTGATCTCCAGAAGCCACATAAAGAGTCAGGTATGTGATGTGTGCTTGTAATCCCAGAAACAGGGTGACAGGTAGAGACCCCAGACTTGCTAGCCAGACAACTCAGCCTAATTGGTGAGCTCTGGGTCAATGAGAGACCCTGTCTCAAAGGAGAGAGACAGCATTCCTAAGGAAGACACCTGAGCTTGTACTCTGGCTTCTGCATGCATGTTTACACACACACACACACACACACACACACACACACACACACACACACACAGGAAAAAAAAGAGTTCCAAAGTATGTGGGTGCCTTTGCAGTTGGTCTCATTTATGTGTCTGTTTATAATTGTGCATGTGCCACCAATAGCAACAGCCCCACCACCAAGGACAAAATCCCCCCACCACTAACAATAGCCCCACCACCAAGAACAAAATCCCCCAACTACCAACAATAACCCCACCACCAAGGGCAACAGCCCCATCACCACTAACAATAACCCTACCACCAAGGGCAACAGCCCCCCCACCACTAACAATAGCCCCACCACCAAGAACAAAATCCCCCAACTACCAACAATAACCTCACCACCAAGGGCAACAGCCCCATCACCACTAACAATAACCCTACCACCAAGGCAACAACCCCCCCCCCCACCACTAACAATAGCCCCACCACCAAGGCAACAGCCCCACCACCAATAGCAACAGCCCCACCACCACTAAAAAAAGCCCCACCACCACTAACAAAAGCCCCACCACCACTAACAAAAGCCCCACCACCACTAACAAAAGCCCCACCACCACTAACAAAAGCCCCACCACCACTAACAAAAGCCCTACCACCAAGGGCAACAGCCCCACCACCACTAACAAAAGCCCCACCACCAAGGGCAACAGCCCCACCACCACTAACAACAGCCCCACCACCAAGGGCAACAGCCCCACCACCACTAACAACAGCCCCACCACCAAGGGCAACGCCCCACCACCAACACTAACAACAGCCCCACCACCACTAACAAAAGCCCCACCACCAAGGGCAACAGCCCCACCACCACTAACAACAGCCCCACCACCAAGGGCAACGGCCCCACCACCAGTAATGTCCTGAGCACCATCTCTGATTCCCAGCTAAGGCAGGGTCCTGCTCTCCTCTTTGTGCCTGCTGTTACAATGGGAGGGTGCCTCCCTGAAGGACCTGTCCCAGGAGATTGCAGTTAACCAAGAAAACACATATTTCCTAAAGTCAGAGAACTGTTGACTAACAACACACGAAAATGTGATTAACACTCTCTCCTCCTCTGGGGAGGTTTTTCCCTGGCCCTCTACAAATTATAAAGGAAAATCTATCAGAAGTGTGTTCTGGGTTGAATAGTGCCCTCAGAAAAGAGCTGTCACAGTGGGAACTGAGAATGTCATCTCTTCTGGAAACAGGGTCACTGAGACGATGTGCTTAGTCTGGCTGGGCTCAGAGTGGAGTCCTGTGGGCTCTTGACGCCACCTGAACTCGCCCTTTGAAGAACAGGCCGTAGACAGGGTGGAACACCACGTGACAACAGAGTCAGACTGGAGTGACTGAGACGCGTTAAGGAACAGAAGCCGGGGCGGCATTCCTCTGTAACTTGACTTTATACGTCTGTTCTCTTCAGCCACCCAGCTGGTGGCACTTTAAGACATCAGCTCTAGCGCACTAGCATGGGCAGAGCCACCTCACTTCTGCTGTGCAGGGGAAATAAAGGGGCCCTGGCAGGGACAGAGACTCCCCCAGGGATCCCAGACAAGAAGGAGGCAGAGCTGAGACATCTGGGATGTTACATCAAATGTAACATCCCAGCAGGAACGGAGGTGTTCCAGAGGTGGTGTGCTCCTACCTTTGGCTACCAGATTATTGAGACAAACCTTAAGACGTTGGATTTCCTCCTGGGAATCTCCTTCTGCAGAAGAGGAAAAGGCTGAAGCCTGGTGCCTGCCAGACATGGAGCTTGTTGTCAGGAGAGATCTCACATGGTTCTGGCAGCTTGTCGGGATGAGCACCTTACAGACAGGAGACGGGCAAGACCATACTTTGACCAAGACTGCTTAGCCAGGCTTACCACTTGTCTTCTACTTAAACCTGAACCTCATGTTAAGACCCTCACATAGACTTGGGGGTAGCTGAACCTCTCTGTTCCTCTTCCCCATATGGCCATATTGAATCTCTCTCTCTCTCTCTCTCTCTCTCTCTCTCTCTCTCTCTCTCTCTCTCTCTCTCTCTCTCTCCTGCTTTTCACCACTCCTCATTTGTTTAATTGACCTACTGAGGAGACACGTAGCTGAGTGTGATTCCTTAGGACTGTCTGAGCTCAGGCTCTGAGCCTAGCATCTCCAGTAACACAGGAGACTCTGGGAGCACGTTCATAACACAAGTCAACTCCTGCGTGTGGCAGCTGCGCTCCACCTGGTCCTGGGCTGCTCAGCTGCACCTGGGCAGCAGGCACATGCAGGCCTGTGGTATGCTCCAGATGGGAAGGGAAGAGGGGCATCAGAACCAGGAAAAGCATGCATGATGAGTGAGGACAGCAGATAACAGGAAAGCAATGGGTATTGATTGTGTTCTGTGCTTGAATCCAGACACACTGTGTCATTTATATCCACAACAACCCCTCAGTGCAGGAGTAATTAACCTCATCTTCCAGTTCAGAAACAGAGCCTCTGAGAAGTCAGCTAACTCCCCCCAGTCTACAGGACTGGCCTGCACTGGCCACTCAGACCCGGGCCTCTGAAGCTCCTGACCCTTCTCATTGCGCTCCTCCTGGCCTCCTGTCCCTTCCTGTGCCTCTGCTGCCATCTGAACGCTACATTTACCTGCAGCCATGTCTCACCTCCCAGGTCAATATCTGTGCTTTAATGTGTCACATAGGTCGGCAATTCAGTATGTCCCTAATTGAACTCATCACTTTCCCTTGAGGACCCAGGACCTGACACTGTCTTAAGATGGCCACCCTGGAAACAAACGCTCTTTACACCCCCCACTCCTCAACCCCTGCCCTGTTCCCTCTAGTTCTAAGGGCTGTCATCTCACCCCTGGGCGCCTGTGGTCTGTTGGCTGCTGAATCTGCTCTCCTTCTCTCCTGCCTGCAGCTGGACTTCCCTTCATGCCATGAGGGAGAGTTCCTGAGGCACAAGGCTCACCACATTGTCCTCCTTAAGACTCTTGGACAGCGACTGCAAACTCTCAGTACTGTTCGTTGACGCAAACCTCTCTCCATCAGCTCATGGCATCTTTAAACTCCCTGTGAGGTATGTGTCGGGCACTTCCTGTCCTACAGAGAAAATTGGGGTGCCAGGAATCAGCAAGATGGCTCGGTAGGTAAAGACACTGTGCAAACCTGATGATCTGAGTTCGATCCCCAGAACCCCCATGAAGATGAAGGAGAGCACCACCTCTGACCTCGATATGCATACCTTTGCATGCACAATATGCACATATCCCTACACACACACACACACACACACACACACACACACACACACACACACATACACCAATAACAATAATAAATTAATAATTTTCTAAAGGAAAAAAAGAGGAGCTTATGGTGATATTTTATTTGTACTGAAATGTGATTTTATTTGTATGTTAATAAATAAAGTTGCCTGGGGGTCAGAGCTAATAGTAAGCCATAGCAGAGCTGGGCGTTCGTGGCGCACACCTTTAATCCCAGCACTTGGTAGGCAGAGCTAGGTAGATCTCTGTGTGGTCAAGGATACAGCCAGCATGGAGACACACGCCTTTAATCTCAATACCAACCATAGAAGATCTGGAGTTCTGTACAAACAGGCAGTGATGAGGCGGTCATGTGGTTGGGTTTACAACCAATGAGAAGGCAAAACAGAAAGTCTATATAAAGACACTCAAGAAGTAGGTCTCTCTTGGCTGAAGAGGCTACCTGCAACAGACGGGTAAGGCTCTTAGCTCTGATCTCTCGGCTTTCTTTTTTGCATTGGCTCTGTGTTTCTTATTTAATAAGACGGTTGGTTACAGCTACAGGAGCTGGAAAGCTAAGAACAAGAACTCCAAGCCAGCATCTCCATGGTCCCTTCCATTTGGAACAATGCCTCAACCCTGTGCTACAAGGCTCACTGGGGTCCCATCTCCTGCTCTCACCCGCCCCATTCTTCCCTCACAAACTTGGCCCTTAAGTCCAGATCGAAGACTGAAGCTTTTTGTTTGTTTGTTTGTTTTGTTTTTGTTTTTGTTTTTGTTTTTGTTTTTCAAGACAGGGTCTCTCTGTGTAGTTTTGGTTCCTGTCCTGGATCTCTCTCTGTAGACCAGGCTGGCCTCGAACTCACAGAGATCCTCCTGGCTCTGCCTCCCAAGTGCTGGGATTAAAGGCAAGTGCCACCACCACCCAGTGCTTTTTTTTTTTTTAAGAGAGGTTCTCATGTACCCCAGGCTGGCCTAGAATTCACTACATAATTGAGAATGACGTTGAACTTCTGTTGCTCCTGCCTCTGCCTCCTGAGTGCTCCCATCAAGTGGTTTGGGAAGGATTGTGGAGATAGCTCTGTGGGTAAGAACACTTTCTCCTCAGGCTCAAGGACCCAAGTTCAGATCCCACACATTCACACTAAGAAAAAGAAAAAAGCCAGGCGTAGCCATGCACACCTGTAACTCCAGCACTGGAGTTGTCAGGGAGCCACTGGCCAGCCAGTCTAGCTGAAAAACAGTGAGTTCCAGGTTTGGTGAGAGACCCTGTCGAAAGAAAACAGGCAGATAAAGCAACTGAGGAAGGTACCGATATCTGCCTCCGGCCTCTACCTGCACACATATGTGCACACATACATATATACCATACACACGCATACCACATGCACACAAAGTGCAGAAAACTGTACACATAATAGGAAACAGGACTACACATCCCACAAAAGAAGCTACAAGACCTTAAATGCCCCACTCTGCACTAGCTGTGCAGCAGCCAGGGAGGGAAATGACAGAAATTACACACGCATTGTTCACTGAGTCCACAGCAGATAATTCTCCTGGCGTTCATCTGGCCTCACCTTGATAAGCCCCTCCCCTCTGCACTCCTGGTGACCACAGGAATAGACAGGAACCCAGAGGAGCAGCTAGCACCAGCTTCAGAAAGGTCCCATTGCTTCTTGCTTTGGCTCTTTAAGGAGTCCACGCCCTCCGGTCTGACCCACCAACTGCCCACTGTTAAGGCTGAAGCCTAATAAAGAATACCGGGGGTGGGGCGGGGGCTGGTGGGATGGGCTGGAGATAGAGCACCTGCCTAGCATGCATGAGACTTTGGGTTCCATCGCCAGCTAACAGAACCACCCAAGGCTCCATCAGTGCCTGCACAGGCAGGTGAGGGGAAGGGAGTGGAAGTCCCTGCCACCCCCACAGTGGGCCTTTAGAAAGGGGGAGGCTGCTGAGTGGAGAGGGTTAAGGAGCCGAGCCAGCAGCCCACACTCCTGGCTGTTTCTATTCTGTGAATTTAAATGCAGTCTGTCACACTGAGTTATGTCACCTGGAGGAAATGCCCAACCCGGCAACGTTTTTAAAGATTATTTTTTAGATCACCTATCACTATCCATTTGAGGAACGATTGTTCAATCTGAAAAAATAAATTCAAAACTGTCCCCATCTAAGCAAGATGGAAAAATAACTTTCCCTATTCTTCCCTTCTCTTTCTTTTCATTTTTTTTTTTTTAAGAAAGCTTATTTCTGAAGGACAGATTTGAAAATTCATTTTCACCTTGACATTCTGGCTGGATTTGAGCATGTAAGCTGAATATCAGCCCTTATCATTTGGATAGACAAGTGAATGGACAGGCAGCTGTGTGACCTCGGGCAATTCATTTAACCTCTCTGAGTCTTAATATCAATTGTTAACCTTCGATAACAATACTGACCATAGTCATCAAATGAGATGATGTCCAGGACAGTCCTTGAACATGAGACAGGTGCAAGGTGTCTGTTCCACTCAGCTTTCAATTCCTTAAGGGCAAGGAGAAGCTCTGACCAGTTTTGTCCCGGGGGGGTGGGGTGGGAGGCGTTGCATACCAGACAGACCTAGAACACAAGAAATGCTTAGTATTGGTGCATATTGGATGGATGAATACACGCATACATGCATGGATGAATGGACAGATGGACAGATGGGTAGATGGTGGATAGATGGGTGAGTATAGATAAGATGGATGGATAGATAGATGGATGAACAGATGGGCAGATGGGTGAGTAGGTGAGGTGGATGGATGGATGGAAAGATGAATGGCCAGGTGGATAGATGGAAGATAGATGATGGATAGATGGGTGAGCAGGTGAGATGATAGATGGATGAATGGATAGATGATGGGCAGATGGGTGAGCAGGTGAAATGAATGGCTGGTGTCCTGGTGTGCTTTCTGTTGCTATGATAAACACCATGACCAAAAGCAACTTGGGGTAAAAAAAAATAGTTTGTTTCATCTTATAGGTTACAGTCAGGTTACAGTCTATTGCCAAGGGAAACTAAGGCAGAGACCTGGAGCAGAATCTGAAGCAGGGACCATGGAGGAGTGCTGCTTAGTGGCTCTGCCCAGGCCCAGTAGCCTAGAGATAGTATTGCCCATAGTGGGCTGAGCCCTCCTCTATCAGTTAACGATCAATAAAATGTCCTGCAAATGTGCACACAGGCCAGTCTGACGGAGGCAGTTCTTCATTTAAGGGTTCCTTTTTCCAGGTGGGTCAAGTTGACAATCAAGATTAGCCATCATAGATGGGATTGGTGGGTGGATGGACAGATGGATGGGTGGATGGATGTCTGGATATTCAGGCAGATGGCTGCATGGTAAAAGATGGATGGAGGCAACCATGTGCAGAAAAAGAAAGCAAATGGCCAGAAGTAAACAGCTGAGCAGCCCCGGTCTGTAGTGTCCTCCGATTTCCAAAGAGTTAATATTTGCACCGAGGTTCATTTCAAACTTCTACCATAAAGAGTCTAGAGGCCGACATCTGTACCAGGTGGGGGACAGGAGGAAGGCAAGAGAAAAACAAGCCAGAGGAGGAGAGAAGAAAGCAGAAGGAAGGAGCGCCATGAGCGATGGTCTACTAGAGAGGGGAATGAAAGTGCCAGAGAACATGAAGTCCTCCGCGGGTACAGGGAGCCCCCAGCATCACTGTGGACTAGACCCTGTCCAGATCCTGCCCACTAGAGCAGACCATCTTTTAAGGACCAGGCTGGGAGAAGCTCCCTAGTGCTGGACAATGATCCTCCATCAGCCTGAAGCATGAGACCCTCTTCTTTACAGGAAATCACACTTGGAAGCACAATGACCATGTCTGCTGACACCTCTGAGCCTAGACTGCTGGGCACAACCCAGGTGAACTGCATGGAACACCCTAAAACCCTCCCAGCCACCTTGTAACACAGACATCCACCCTGCCCAGCTGAACAATGGGCTTACAGCACCCCTCCACAGACACTTGCCATGCCCAGTTGGACAATGGGCTTGCAGCATCCCTCCACAGACACTCGCCATGCCCAGCTGGACAATGGGCTCGCAGCACCCCTCCACAGACACTCGCCATGCCCAGCTGGACAATGGACTCGCAGCATCCCTCCACAGACACTCACCATGCCCAGCTGGACAATGGGCTCGCAGCACCCCTCCACAGACACTCACCATGCTCAGCTGGACAATGGGCTCGCAGCACCCCTCCATAGACACTCGCCATGCCCAGCTGGACAATGGGCTCGCAGCATCCTTCCACAGGAAGTGATTTTCACTCTGCTTCCCCAACCTAAAATATCCAAAGAAAGAGCTGTTGCACACTTGCCCCTACAGGCCTGGAGCTCAGAAAAGAGAGGGGGCTATGGGTCTGACCCTGGTTCTGTCCCAGGCTGGCTGTGCATGCCTAGGAAACCTCTTGCCCACTCTCAACCATATTTTTCTCACCTTTACGTCACCTGTGTAGGCAGCAGGCAGGAGGTCTTCGGAAATCAATCAGCTCAAGACACCATGTTATATAGTTTCTAACGACTTCTAGAAGACCAAGCGCATCTGTTTTTGACATTCTATGAGATTCTAATCATTTCTTGTATTAGTTTGAATCTTATAGGAATGGCTTTATTTTAAAAGGGCATTCATTTTGAAAGCTGTTTTTGTTGTTGTTGTTTGTTTTTGTTTTTAATGCCGTGATGTTAGCTCCTGGAGCATCGTCATATCCAATTTTACCAACGTACATGCATTTAAACCCACTCTTGTGGGGAAGAAAAACAAAAGCAAGCCATGCACCTGGCTGACTGTTTCTCTGGGGCTCCAATCCCTTTAAGAAGATAAAACTCAAAATCAGAGTTTTCTCCCTGGAGAAAAATGACACTCAGCCGCTTCTGCTATAATGGGAGGGCGGGGTCGTGAGCCTAAGAGCCAGGACCACACCTGTCACTAAGGTTGCAGGCAATCCTTCAAGAACCACCTTCTGAGTTCTTGGTCAATGCAGAAAACAGCCAGCAGCCACCCAGACACTCCCCGGACCGGAGAGTGAAGAATGAACTGAACAAGTAGATCTCTTGATGAAATACAAGCAATTAAGCTAAAAGTCCTATCAAATGCAGCCTGTCACTCAGAAGCCCGACACTTAATTGAATTTCTTTTTCCATTGCACGGCTCCTTTTCCCTGAGAAACAGGTTCATTCACCCCAAGATCAAGTTTCTCTACTCCAGAAACTAATGATAGTCAATCAACTAATTGACACGGGGAAGGATTCCTTTTTTTTTTTTTTTTTAAGTTCCTCCAATAACATTAAGAATTAAATTTTATGATGCTTGTGCCTGGTGCTCATCAGTCCATGCTTAACCCCCTCTCTTCCTCAGGGTGCATGGGAGCCAGTGGTAGGCAATGGGGATCCATCTGACCTAAATTCAAGGCAAGTTCCAACTTTACCCTGAGTTTGCTGTGTCAGGCTGGGAAGCATCTTAACTCTAGTTTGCTTATTTGCTTGATGCTTGTTTGTTCTAGCTATAATGTAAGAGGAAGGCTTCAAAGGCTGCTTCTAGCTCTCTACGTTTTACGATCCAGAGGCCAGGGCGACAGTGTGGTCTCTGTGACTCCCACTCCAGCCAGCACATGCCTGATTTCCCATGCAGCCTAAATTGAAGATGCTGCTGCAGGATCACACCTCACATTCCCTGGGCACATCCCATGCACACATTCACAGGAGCTCACAGCTGCACGTCCCCTCATGCTCACTTGGCCCCACATGTACACTCTGCACCGCACCCAGGTGCACATGCTTTGACACACACCCTCATACACGCACATGAAATGCACACGCCCTCATAGAAAGTCCCTCACATATACATCCTCCTGAAATACACACACACACACACACACACACACACACACACACACACACACACACAGACATGTGCCCAGGGAGAGAGCAGGTGCTCTAAAGCTGTGGGCACACCTGTCCCCTCACTCTGTGGCTCCTGACTGCCTCCCATGAGGCATCACACACATATGTACATAATCTATGCTCCACATTCCGGGACCTCTCTCCTCTGCTGTCATATATGCCTGATCCCAGGTTTCCCAGTCTTGGGAAAGGACTAGCTAGGTGGCCTTGAGTACCTCCAGCAACCTGTCCAGGAACCACCAGGACCGTCTTTGTCCTGAAGGTCCTCTCATGTACCTAGGGTTCCCAAGTGCATCCCTATCCTGGGCTCCATAGGAGGGAGCATAGAGAACCAGGTGGCCACTGTCCTGATACTTTCATTCTGGGCAGTCCCCTACCCCAGACAGGTCTGCTCAGCTCAGACTCTCTAGAAGGTAGTAAGAACATGTTCGTGACATCGTGGTCCAGCTGTCTGTGGATGAGTCCTTACAATCCCTGGTGGAGACTTGGTATAAACAGGAACAGGGAAGCAGGACTTGCTCCCGCTGGCTGACAAACATGGGCTGCTCACTTAACTTCAGTAGCATCTGCAAAGTGGGGCCAATGGCTTCCATTGGCCAGGCACTGGCGAGGCAGGCAGGGTTCTCATATAGGTTAAAAGAGGTGCCTGACCCCAGCTCTCCATGTCATGCCTGCTTAGCAGAACCTTCAGGATCTCCAGGGAGCAGGAGGCCTGAATGCCAGTGAGGAATCAGGGCTCCAGAGAGAATGGGGGTTGGGAGCTGCCTCTAATGCTCTTGAGCAAAGCAGGCAGGAAAGAGCTTGGGGAGTGGGTGGAGGGGGTAGAAGCTGAGGTTGGGGCCAGCAGGGAAGGAGAGGACCACTGAGTGGGCCCAATGATGGACTCCCTCCCCCATCCCCCTAGGGCCCCTTTCAGGGGAGCGGGTGCAGGGGTGGCTTTCTCCACGGGTCTGCAAGCTAGGCCAGGGTGGTGGGGGCTGGAGTGGGCACATTTGAACCAGAGCGGATGCTCTCTGCAGCTGATATCTTCTGTTTAGCTCGTCCCCCTGTCTCTGTTTTCATGTTTTCCTCTCTCACGCTGGCTGTGTGGAGCACATCTCTCAGAAAAATACTTGCTTTTGAAAGTTGTTGCCATAACAACCACTTCATTACACCGCAGGCCCAGTATCTCAGAAATGCAGAATCTTTCCTTAAAAGCGTGCGCTGCACATCAAAGGGGAATGGGAGCTCATTATTTTTACATTATTTTGCAGGCAAATAGATATTTTCCAATACACATTTCTTTTCTAAGTTGATTTTCTTGTTCAGTGGAAATGCACATTTCTCTCTTAACGCTTTCCTGCCTGCAGGGCTCAGGGCCTGGAATCCCCTCTTCTCAGAGCAGGAGGGAGAAAGCATTTCTTTGCAGGGCCTACCATCCCTCGGCTCTCCATGCTGCAGCTTGTGGAAAGTGGTCCGCTCTAATTCACAATTTGCTACGCCCAGAAATTCTAGAAAAGATAGGCCTTGGCAGTTTTGCATCCATCAACCTTCACCGGCCTGGCACTGTCCAAGGCAAGCTTTCAAAACCAGTGCAGCTAATGACTGACAGAGCCAAATTTAAGTCAACCCGGTGAGCGAACATAACCATGCGGGGATGGAGACAGGTCCGGGATTTTGTCTTATGAAGGAGAGGGTGGCCGGAGTCTCGCAGTTGCCACTAAGAGATGCCCTACCTCATTCATCTCTCACCCTGTGTTCCCCCAGTCCTTGTTGAGTGGACGGTGAGGGCGCTGCAAGCATTCTGCAAGAAGGGACTGTCGTTGTCATTCATTATAGACAAGGATCCCATGGTGCAAAGAACTTAAATGATGCGAAGGGTTGGTCATGGTAACAGATCTGGGGACAGGGCTTCCCAGAACTGTAAAATCCTAATTAACATCTTCAGCTTCTTATTAAGTATGATATAGTTATTTAAAATGCAGAAGGGGACTGCTGAGATGGCTCAGTGGTTAAGAGCACTGCATTTTCTTGCGGAGGACCCAGGTTCTGCTCCCAGCATCCACGTGGCCGTGGACAACTGTCTGTAGCTCCAGTTCCAATGCCCTGTTCTGGCCTCTACTGGTACTGCATGCATATTTGTGCAAATGCATACATGCAGGTAAAACACCCATACACATAAAATAAAAAGATGAATAAATCTTTAAAAAAATATACAAAAGGCCAGGGGCCCCCAAGTTTCCCCTGTCTCTGTTTCCTCGCACTAGGATCATAGCTGTCCACTACTGCACTTGGCTTTCTCATGTGGGTGCTGGGGTCAAACTTAGGTGTTCATGCTTGCTCAGCAAGCACAGACTGAGCCATCTCCCCAGCCCCACGGCAGCTGGTTTTTCATGAGAAATTATCATGTGACCTGTAAACTCCTAGGGCCCTGCCAGTGCCCTAAAATGCAGTTATTGTTCTAAGTGATGTGCCTGGGGCGCTACAGACATTGAATGGGAATTGAACCCAGAACCTTAGGATCCCCAAACTCCTACCATTGTTGGGAACCTCTCCCAGATGACTATAGGCTCACTAGACAGCCAATCGCTGAACTAGGCTGAAGGGGGATAGAGAGCTCCGAGATCCAACAGTGAATGCTCCCAGCAGGCTGTGCTTGCCTCTTAACTATCTTACATTCCCAACCTCATCATCGGGCTCTCAGCTGTGCCTTCCTGCCAACAGCCACCCCAGATCGTCTTTTAATTTTAATTCCCCCTCACATGCAAAACAAGAGAAAATGGCTACAAGTGAGGGGTAGTTAGTTCGTGCGTTTCAAAATAGCGCCCCCTCTGTGGCTTGCTTCCTGAGCCCGGGTTGAGCCCTTTCCAGGTAGGTGTCATATAACTAGAGTCCCCCTGTTCTGACTGCCAGGCTGTGGGCCTGAGAACTCGGGTTTGGAGGATTTCTCCAGCTCGTGTTGAAGATCTGAGTCTGGCAAGCCAGCTGGGGTCTGATCATTCCTGTGAGGCCAGCAGACAAAGCGGGCAGGAGAAACACAAAAGGCCCTGGCAGCTTGTCCTTCAGCAGAAAGGACTGCTCAAGTGTCGCTCACAAGGGGCTGGACTCTCTGCCCACAGCAGAGCTGGCGGCCTGTGGCCAGCTTTGGTGTCGGTCTCCACCCTCCTGGGAAATCCCCCTTCGCCTCCCAAGTCCCACAGCATGTGCTGTACTGACCACAAGCTGGGCCTTCTGCAGACCCCGAAAACACTGGGCAAGAGTGAGACAGACCCCAGAAGTCCCTGCCCCCCACCATGCACAGTCCCCCAAGAGGCGCGGGTCTGGTGGTCCAGTACCATCGAGTCCTCAGTCCTGGGCAGCCAGCTTTCCATCAGAACACTCACTGAATGAACTAGACATCCCTTGCTCTCCACATTCTTGTTTTGTTTTTTAATGAAAGACAAAAACCTCGGCCACAACTTCCAGCTCAGAGGTAGAACTGATCTCTGTCAAGCACGACGTCCTCCTGAGTTCGTTCCCCAACCCTGAAGAAAACCAAAATCAAAGGCCAAATCTTGTCAACTCTCCACTGTTCTCTCAGGAGAAGCTGAGTCTTCACTCTGTTAACCAACTTCTGTATTTTTTAAGGGCTTCTTGTAGGCTGGGCTAGCCTGGAACTTGCATATAACCAAGGCTGGCTTTGAATTTTTGATCATCTCCTGAGTGTTGTGATTATGGGGGTGCACCCCTGCACCCTGTTTTCCCCACTCTCAGGTATCTGCACTCAAGGTCTGCTGCCTGGCTTTTCTTCCAAACCAGTTTTTAACACCTTCCCAGCTCCTTCACTAAAAATATATTTGGTATCTGTTCAGAAAATAATGAATGACTCTTTCCCACTGAAGTTCCTACCATCGGGCGGTGAGCACCCCATCTTCCCAGGCTTCACACCCCTGATTATGGCTCAGAACAACCATCCTTCTGCTGTTTTCTGGTACTTTCCAATGCAGCTCAATGCCTGTGCTGTAAAGAGCCACTTCAGCCTGGGCCCACTGCTTACATTTGGGGACTATGTCCCTCTAATGGATGCACACGTGTCTATTGTGAGGACTGACATAAAAGTCACCATGGAGACATAGCCACAATGGCTAATTAGACAAAAGAGAGCATCTCTCAAGCCTTGACAGGCAGCATGGATGCAATAAATGTACATCATATTAGTCAATCATATGCCTTGCCATCTCTCTCTCTCTTGAAACATCCAGAGATGGTCCCTGGTAACGTGACCTTTTTATGGAGGCAGACTTTTAACCCACTGGCCAGACCCTTCCAGATCCTCAACCACAAGCTTTGTTTGGATCCTGGCACACATCCCCAAGGCAGCTGGGGATGTGAGGGCACTACTGATGTAGTTCAGTTGGTAGAGTGCTTGCCTAGCATGCACCAAAACCAGAATTTAGTACAACAGAGTGGTGGAGCATGCAGGAAAACTGAGGAGTTCAAGGTCATCCTCAGCTACACACAGATTTTGAAGCCATCCTGATGAGAGTTGGGAGTTACCGGCCACAGGGGCACTCGTCCACTGTCAGCATTCCCATCTGCAGGCTAGGCTGCCCACTCTGGCCCCTCCTGCTCCCCCTCATGCAATACTAAGGACGCCAGACAAACTCCAGGCAATTTGGTCCTTATCCTGTTCCTCCATCACACCAGCCTGGCTCAGCCATCAGCCGCCCCATGGACAACACCTAGCACCTATATTGATTGGTTTGGGGATGTAAGGCAGGGGCTTTTCTTGTTGGGTGCATGCCTGAGAAGGCTGGGGCAAAGGGTCCTAATGACCCAAACTCTAGAGAGACGCTTTCCTCTGACCAGGGAAACAGAACCCCAATGTAACACGTTTACCAGATCTCAGAGGTGAGAAGGAAGAAACTGCAATCCCTCCGGAGACCGTGAAGGGTCTGTGGCGATCGGTGTGGCTATCCATGCCACGGAAGCTGCAATCACTTGGACAGCAAACTTCCAGGCACAGCTGTGAGGAATTACCTTGATTAGGTTAACTGAGGCAGGAGGAAGGTGTGTGCCATCCCCTGGGCTCCAAGAGAAAGCTAGCTGAGCACAAGCATGCATGCTGGCTGCTTCCCGAATGTGAATACTTCAGGCTCCCGTCGCTTCTACTTCTCACCATGATGGACTGCACCCTTGAACTGTGAGCTCAGATAAACACTCTCTCCCTTGGATTGCTTTTGCTGGAGTATTTTATCACAGCAAAGGGGAAAAGCAGCAGACACGATCCCAGTAGCTCCCCCCACCCTGCCCCTCCATGGTCTTCATCCCACTATGACCCTGAGCTGAAGGAAAAATGTCCAGAACTCTCAAACTATCATCACACCTGTCTCAGATACACTACGAAAGTGTTCAAAAGGCACACACGCTGGGGTGAGGGGTGAGGCTGGGGTGAGGGTTGAGGCTGGACCATCGCATAGCCAGAAAAAGTTGCTGAGATCGAGACAACGTTGCATACTAACCACAAATGTGTGCTAGAAACATCACTCAGTTGCTGGAATTGCTTCCTTGGCGTGAACAAAGCCTTGGGTTTGAGCCCCAGCAGCAAATGGTAAATTGGCACAGTGGTAAATGTCTATAATCCCAATACTCGGGGGTGGAGGGGTGTAAGCAGCAAGATCAGAATTCTAGATCATTCTCCTTACATAGTTTCCATGAGCCCAGCCTCCACAAAAAAAACCAAACAGACAAGAACATTACCTGTGAATGTAAGCGTGGAATGGAACTACTGGAAGTGGAATCCTGTTTAGAGAAATCACAGCTGCTGAGACAGAAAGACAGGCCCAGGACGGGAGGAAGCTCCGACGTGGATGAGAGCTGAAGACGCTGCCGTAGCAGGAATTGGGCGTACCACTGTAATGGCTGGTGTTAGCTGTCAGCTTGACAAGAGAAGGGGCTAGGGCATGCCTGTGCAGAACTATTTTGATTGTGTTTATTTGGTTGGGGAGACTAGCCCACTGTGGGCAGCACCTTTCCCTGGCTCGGACCCTGGACTACGGAAACGGGGATAGAAGCTGAGCGACAAGCATGCTTTGCTTTGTTTTCTGCTTCCTGGTGTGGGTGTGATTGCCACGATGGACTTGAACTTTAAAGTGTGAGCCAGAATTAACCTTTCTCCCTTCATTGTCAGAATATTTTATCACAGCAAGGAAGGAGGCTGAGGCAGGAGACTTGTGAGGCTAGCCTAGGCTACATAGCCAAACCTGTCTCAAAAATCTAAAATTAAAACTCCTATGTTTTTCTGGGCTGGTAAGGTTGCTCAGCAGGGGCTGGAGAGATGGCTCAGCGGTTAAGAGCACTGGCTGCTCTTCCAGAGGACCTGGGTTCAATTCCCAGCACCCACATGGCAGCTCACAACTGTCTATAACTCCTGTTCCAGGGAATCTGGCACCCTCACACAGACATACATGTAGGCAAAACACCAATACACATAAAATAAAAATACAATAAATCTTTAAAAACAAAAAAGATTGCTCAGCAGATGAAGGCACTTGCTGTGAAGCCTGGTGACCTGAGTTTGATCCCTGGAACCTACATGATGGAAGGAGAAAATGGAATCTCAAAAGTTGTCTTCTGACCGCTACATACATACCATGACATGTGTCCACACACAGCCACACAAAATAAAAACAAATTAAATAAATTTTGAGATTCTCAAAGAAACTCAAATAAAAGCCATGCTGAATACTCCCATATCTATTAGAATGATTTTTGAGACAAGGTCTTGCTATGAGGCTCAAGCTGCCCTTGAATACATCCTGTGAGAGTGCATCCTGCCTCAGCCTCCTGAGTCCTTAAGGCCACAGCCCATGCCACTGAACTCTCCAATACAATGGCAGGTGCTGACAAGGACTCGGAGCTTCTGGAGTGCTCATCTGTGGATTGCTGGGGATGCAGGCTGTTACAGCTGCTAGGAAAGCAGCTTGGCAGCTTCTTAGAAAATTTGACCATCCACCCCACCAGCTTGCAGCCCCACCCCTGAATACCTACTCGGGAGGAAAGAAGACTCTGAATGCAACTGTTATAGCAGCTTATTCTCACCTCAGACTGGGCAATAACCTTTACCCGGGGACTGTGCCCGCTAACCACACACAGCACATCTATACTCTGGGCTCCACCACCAACAGGCATGAAACCAGGGCATGCAATGCAAATGCATCTCAAACGCAAAAGTCAAACTTAGAGCAATCTTCTCTGTGAAAGATGTGGTTTTCCAGAAAAGGCAAAACTCCAGGTACTAAAAACTGGTGAGTGGTAGCCAAAGTCCGGGTGTGGAAGGAGGGGCCCAAAGGACTCAGCACAAAATCTAAAAGAAAGTCCACACACCATGGGGCTGGGGCTGGAGGAGAGAGCCTTTGTGAGTTTTGAAAGTAGAAAATGATCACCAACACTCACATACAAAGATGGACACAGGGCTGGAGAGATGCCTCAGCAGTTAAGAGCACTGACTACTCTTCCAGAAGACCTGGGTTCAAGTCCCAAAACCCATGTCAGGTGGCTCACCATTATCCAGTTCCAGGAGATCTGGTGCCCTCTTCTGGCCTTTGCAGGCATTGCGCACACAGAGTGCACAGTCGTGCATGCAGACAAAACACCAATATACATTTTAAGAAGTGCATGTGTGTGTGTGGGGGGGGAATGGAGAGAAGGAAGGAAGAAAAAGCTGGACACAGCAGCATGTGACTGTGACCCTAGCACTGGGAAGGTAGAGATGGGAGTATCCTTGATGCTCACTGGCCAGCCAGTCTAGACAAATCACAAAGCTCCAGGTTCAGAGAGAAACCTTGAGTTAAACAATAAGGTGAAAGGGATGGAGAGATGGCTCATGGGTAAGAGTGCATCACTTGCAGAGGACCTGAGTTCAATTCCTAGTGCCCAGGTCTGCAGCTCACAACCACCTGTAGCCTCATCTCTAGGGGGTTCTAACATGTTCAGCCTGCACTCAATCTCTCTCTCTCTCTCTCTCTCTCTCTCTCTCTCTCTCTCTCTCTCTCTCTCTCTCTCTCTCTCTCTCTCTCCCTCCCTCCCTCCCTCCCTCCCTCTCTCTCTCTCTCTCTCTCTCTCTCTCTCTCTCTCTCTCTCTCTCTCACACACACACACACACACACACACACAGAGTCAGAAACAAATTTTAAAATAAATCTTTTTATTTTAAAAAGGTTTAAAAAACAATTAAGGGCCGGGCGGTGGTGGCGCACGCCTTTAATCCCAGCACTCGGGAGGCAGAGGCAGGCGGATCTTTGTGAGTTCGAGGCCAGCCTGGTCTCCAAAGCGAGTTCCAGGAAAGGCGCAAAGCTACACAGAGAAACCCTGTCTCGAAAAAACCAAAAAAAAAAAAAAAAAAAAAAAAAAAACAATTAAGGAAAAAATCCCAAGATCAACCTCTGGCTCCCACGTGCATGCACACACCCATGAATGCATGAACACACACACACACACACACACACACACAGTAAAAGCCCCTTGGGGGCTTCCATCCTGAGCTGGGACTATACTCTCCTGTGGTGGGAAAGTGGTGGAAAATGGTCAGGTTTAGAAAATAATCTGCAAAATTGTATTTGCTTGTCTGGGGATCTTCACACTCCTAGAGAGATCTGCTTGGGAGCAAGAATCTTTTACTTATGCGGAGCCTTTCATGTTCAGTGAAATGATGCAATAATGGTCTTAAGTGCATCACCAATGGTGATGAACAGTGGTTCATGTTCAATTTCAGCCTGTTCTCATCTTGGGGATAATCAGTAGCCGGAAAATGTAACCTCTGATGTGATAACTGCCCCTCCTGCTGTCCTGTCCAGATGCCACCGCTTAGCTCTGCAGCGTCAGAGGGCCAGCAGGCAGCATCTTCAGGCAGCTCAAAATAGGCACCAGTGTGGGGGTACTCTTTCCTCTGGCCAGCCAGCAATGTCTTCCAACACACCAGTACGCCTGGCTCTAGCCTGGCTCAAGCCTAAGGCCAGTGCTCCAGCAATTAGGGGCTTCCAACATTACCACAGCAACGTGCTGCACATGGCCAGAGCCCTGCATCGGGAGCTCTCCACTCCAGGTGAGGACAGAAAGTATCTCACCAGTGAGCCTGGCCACAGGAAGAGGCGTGTGGAAAGTTAATGTACCCATGTGGGCAGGGAGACCTCCTGACTTCCAAACGAGGCCGAAGGGCCAAGGGAGGGTACCAAGTCTCCATTCTGTTTTGTGAAGAAGCCTTTGACAAGCCGGCAAAATGGCTCAGTGAGTAAAGGCAACTGCCACCAAGCCTAACGACCTAAGTTCCATCCCTAGGATCTACATGGTAGGAGAGGACAGACTCTCGAACATTGCCCTCTGGCCTGCCCACGTGTACCATGACATACATGTGTTCACAGGTACATGCACATAAATAAATGACTCTATAATGCTTCTGAAAGAGGCCTCTAGACCTTGGTGTCTGCTGTCTGCCTCACTACTGTTGTGAACATTAACTGAGAAGGT
This sequence comes from Peromyscus californicus insignis, assembly GCF_007827085.1. NCBI lineage: Eukaryota > Metazoa > Chordata > Mammalia > Rodentia > Cricetidae > Peromyscus > Peromyscus californicus. Next base: position 137,715,862 of record NW_026294595.1, on the reverse strand, counting down.
AGTCAGTTTGCAAGGCTGGGCAGCAGGGCAGGAGTAGGCAGGCTTGAGTGGTGGGGCCATCTCCACCCTGCTTACTGTGTGGCCTTGAGAAAGTGCCTGAGCCTCTCTGTTCCTCTGGTGGGAATGACTGTCAACTTCACACCGCCAGGGGAGGAAGAAATGTGGCCAAGTGTCTAACACTGCGCTTGATCCTTAGAAAGCCCCAGTCCATCTTGGGCCCTGACACTAACTTCATGAACATTCCTTTGCCAGTCCCATGAGGAGGAAGCAAAGCTGAGGGGCTCGGGGGCCTCCAGGATGCCTTGTGCCTATAGGGCATCAGACCAGCTGCATCTCCAGGTTAGATCTAGGGTGCTTGTACATTCCTATCTGGGACCACTGGGGGCTGACATCCCCCAGACTGGACCACGGTGGCCTCACACATCACCAGATCAGACCACTGGGGAAGGAAGCAAGAAGTTTGGTCTCAGTGGGGTCTGGACTACAGGAATTAAAGTCACTAGATTTCCAAGGAAGGGATGGTGCATGGATGAGGCAGTCTCTGAGAGAACACTAAAGTGACCAAAAGAAAATGAAAGCCCAGAAAGCTGAAGGTGCCACCCAGATGTCCCACCCTTCATGAATGTCACTGAGCAACAAAACTGGAGAGATTAGATGGCCTGGGCCAGATGGGATGTGGTTGCTATGGGACAAAGCCACACCTAGCAACAGCTCCCCAGGTCCAGGTCTGGTACCCTGCCTCCCCAGCACGGACTCCCAATCGCACACCTGTACAGTTGGGCAGAGATCTCACAGCTCTGCCACAAGCTGCCCCAGATGCTCCAGGGAGCGGATGCAGAGCTCTGTTTTTGTGTCACGCCTGTGGCCACAGCTGAGTTAAAGAGAATGTTCACAGTCATTGCGCTCAGAAACCACACACAAGTTCTATCTGCTGGGGTTTCGGAATGAATTGGGGTTCAACTCTCTTCTCCATCTAATCGCATGTCTGCGCAGAGTAACCTTTTGAAGTGAGTCTAATAATTAGTCATTGTGGCCTAGTTAAAGAGAACAATATGTTCTCCAGTTGCACTCTGTTTCCAGCGAGAGATGGCCACCAAACGGTAGCTTTCACCCTGCTTAGAGGATGCCTCTCAGCTGGTCCTGCAGCTGCCCAGTGTATCCCCAGGTTCGGTCTTTAACCGCTGTGCCTCTACCTAGATGCATCCCCCTCAACTCTACCATATCCCATTCACTCTTCCACTCTGTGGGTTGATCACCATGATGCTTCCAGTGCACCATGACCCCAAATCCTCTTTACAATACAGACATTTTGCCCCAGTTTGCTATCCTGAAGGGCCCCAGTCCCCACCTGCCACCCAGCTCCAGCCACTGTCCACTTTCTCCTGCTCCAGCCACACTTCCTACTTGCACTTTCCTGCACAGAATAAGCTCACTCCTATCTCAGGGCTTTGCACATGAGATTTTCGTGCCTAAAACACCCCGAGTGCCTGCCTAGTGGCTCTCAGTCCAAGCTTAACTACCTAAGGGAGGAAGGACTTTGAGTCACACAACTCCTGTAGCAAGTAGCACCCTTCAAGGCAGCTGCTGTAAACTGTAATTTCATATTAAATGAATCTTTGCTCTTCTATGGCTCCTAGACACACAAAAATATGGGCTTGAGAAGGGCAGGGATGCTGCATCTTGTTCGCCACAGCTGGAAAGGATACAGAGGGGGTTAGTGGGTTCTGGAGATGACTCAGTCAATAAAGTGCTCGCCAGGCAAACATGACCACCCACATAAAAAGCCAAGCATGGTGATGAATGTCTGTCTCTGATGTTTCAGGGACAGAGACAGGAGGACCCCTATAGCTCATTGGCCATCCAGCCTAGCCAAACTGGTGAGCCTAGGTTCAGTTAGATCCTGTCTCAAAAGATAAGGTGGGAAGGGATAGAAGACATCTGACCTCAGCCTCTGGCCTCCTCACTCACATGCCCACACCCACACAAACATATATATATATATATATATATATATATATATATATATATATATATATATATATATATACCCTCCCACATACATAAGAAGGAATTGCTTTATATGAGATGGAAGGATAAGAAAATGCTTTAAAACAAAAACCTCTAGTACTTAGCCAAAAACAAAGTGGCCACAATATAAGACAAACCTCCAGCTGTCCATCACACTTAACTGTTTGCCACATACACACAGAGACCACCAACCGACTCGGGCCCTGGGGATTCAGCTCCCCGCCCCCCCCAAGCACCGTTTTCCAAACTGTCAAGACTTTGCTGTCCAAATCCCCAAGCTGCCCACTCACACCTTCCAAAACACTGAATTCAGCCCCTGCCCCCCACCTCACCCCCCACAAAACCACTCTACAAATTGCCAAATGCCCAGGTAATCTTGAGGGGAGGTGTGTCCCAGACCTCAGTCTGAGGATCCTTAAATATCTCTCCCAGTGAAAGAATCCCTCCCTATTGGGCTGATCTCCAGCCCAACAACAGAGGCCACCTGACAACGGAGGCCAGGGAGGTGCTGCCCTCTCGTGGTGCATCGCTGCATAGCAGCAGCGGGCTTCCCAAATTGAGGTCAGCCGCAAGCACCGCCTACCGGCTAGCGATGTCCGTGCGAGGGTGCCCAGACCACCTTGCTTTAGTCTTTGACGCTGGATGACTTTTTCTTCATGAACAGAGCATAATCAGCGTTTTCCACATTTCAGATCTTTGAGTACCACCATCTTTTCGCCCCTCTCATTTCTGTGCCACCTTGATTAAACGTATTTATGAAAAGAATTTGCTGTAAAAGAGAACCTTGAGGGTGTACGGTTCAGCTGTAGGGCGCTCCCCGGGCGAGCACAGTGGCCTCAGTTTGAGCTCCATCACCGCAGAAACAATAAGAAAAAATAGCAACCTGAGTTCCCACAGTACATGGGAAAGGGCCAATTGCATTTGCCATAATGGAGGAGGGAGAAACGGAGAAGGGGGGGGGGGGGGACTAAAACGCAGTCAACACTATGAACATTTAAGAACAAGCCGGTGAGACGGTTCATCGTTCCTGGCACCAGGCCTAACAATCTGATTCAATCTCCAGGACCCACATGGTGGAAAGGGAGAAGAGAGACTTCACATGCGCCCACACACTAAACAAATAAATAATTTAAAGCAACTCTGAAGTTTAAAACATAGATATTCCCATGTTGTAAACAAAAATGAACACTGGCTTCCTGGGTTCAAAGTGACGAACACTGATAAGGTTCTGGGTCACAAAAGCACCTCAGGATCACCGAGAAGGCATTGCTTGCCGGGCCACATTATCTACAAAGCAATAAAGGCAGAAATGTCAACCAAAAAGGTAAACAAAAGGAACAATCACTTGGAAATTTATTTCCTAATCACTCACATCAAATAAAGGAAACAAATGGCAATTATAGGCTATTCAGAACATAATAGACCTGAAACTCCAGGGAGAGAAAGTTGGGGAATGTAACCAAAACATTCGCTCCCCTCATTCTATGTGGTTTGTCATTAGACAAGGAAGAATGGAAACAAATGAAGTATCTAAGCCGAGAGAGAAAACAAACAAAGAGGTAAACCCGAGAAGAAAAACAAAGGTGAAATCCATGGGTAGAACACACAAGAATCAAAGTGGACCAGCCTCACATGTAGCTCCTTGCAAACAGTTGTGAGGGCCCCAGGTTAGTGGGACCCCAATTAAAGGAGCAGTTCAGAGAGGAGGGGAGAGGGGGAAGAGGAGGGGAGGAGAGGAGGGAGGTAGGGAGGGAGAATACAACTCACACACACACATACAGCACGAGAAAAGCAAGGTGGTTTAGTGCCAGGCACAGAGTGGGGTTGTGATGAATAGTGGGGTGCAGAGACGGCACACAGTGGGAGTCAAGAGTGCATGCTGCTCTTGCAGAGGACCCAGTGGTTCCCAGGACCGATGTTTGGTGGCTCATGACTGCACAGAACTCCAAACGACCCCAGGCTCTCTCTTCTGCACCTCCAGGGGCATCCGTACTCACACAGGCACAGACACCCCCCCACACACATAATCAAAAACCAAATAAATTGGGAGTGTGAGAAATAAATCATTATAGTCCACTGCCAGTATGAGGTGTACTTAGCGGTCATCAGACCCACAGGTGAGCAGGAGGCACTCTCCCCTGACTGACAGCTGGTGCCTGCTCGTCTCAGAACTGTGAGAGCTGGAAAGTTATAGGAAGTCTGCTATGTGACTGAGCCGACAGTTAGAAAAGGGGATGTGTACAGATCTTCACCCCAGGTGGGGGGCCCTAGGCAACATCTACCCGATTCCTCCTAAGGTTGAAATGACAAACCAAAGTTCAGTTCCCCGGGGGTAACCAACGAGTTTACTAATGTTACTTACAGAGTGGGGGTGGGGGTGGGGCGGGCTGCAGGGTGTTACGGGTAGGAGCACCGTAAAGCACCCACACAGGTATGGGCAAGCGTAAAGCGCCCACACAGGATGACAAGTTCTTCGTGGCTGTGTAAATGGTGTTCCTTCACCGACCCCTTTCTGATACACAGGTTTTCAGTTCCGGAAAGCTGTCTCCGCACAGGCTGTAGCCTTCCCCTCTCTGTGCCTAGGTTACCAACTCTCCGTAGCGTCTCTTGGAAGGAGATGCAGGTCAGAAAGTACAGCAGATCTCACTTGCATTATGGATCCTATCTATGTGGACAGGCCTGAGACGCACTATCCAGACAGGTGTGTGTACATCCTTCTCTCTGCCCAGGTTACCATGGTGAGCGACCTCTCAGGTCCCAGGCTCAGAGAAGAGGCTGGGAGCAGGCTGCAGGCTGGAGGACCACTCAAGACATCTTTCAGAAGCACAAGCACTCTGATCTCCCTTTGTCACTAATGGACTTAACATCTGCCTGCTGTGCTAATGCGTGTTTGGCCATTAAACACCCTCCGAGCCTGCATCCTGTGATGTGGTTTCCAGGGTAGATGAAATGCTGCCATTGTTGTCTCCACATGTGGCCTTTCAGGGGTCTGAAAACTGCAGCCTGGGTCCCCATCATGAAAAGGCACCTTCTGGGTTGTGTGGAGCAAGAGCCAATGCAGCTGCTGGTTCCCTGAAGGGCTAGTGCCATGGCTCCTACCTGAACTGGGCCGCAGGCTCCATGGAAAGGGCATCTGTCACAAAAATGGTAGCACGTCACACTTTACCAAAGAGACATTCTGAGCAGAGCAAACCAGAAATTTCTGTAGAGTGTTTCCTTACTTCCCTGCACACAGGGAATGATAGAACTCCACCTGAGGCATGGTCCTGCCCAACCTCAAAAAGCCCCACATGCCGGGCGGTGGTGGCCCACGCCTTTAATCCCAGCACTTAGGCAGAGGCAGGCAGGCAGATCTCTGTGAGTTCAAGGCCAGCCTGGTCTACAAAGCAAGTTCCAGGAAAGGCGCAAAGCTACACAGAGAAACCCTGTCTTCAAAAACCAAAAACCAAAAAAAAAAAAAAAAAAAAAGCCCCCGCACTCTGAGCCAGGACCTGAGTTTTCTCCCTAGCAGAGGTGAGAGTATGTTCTGTGTTTGGAGAAAAAATACGTACTGGGGCAACAAGACTAGGAAAGTCCTCAGGACTGTGGACAAAGTTCTGCTCTTCTTCTGGGCTTGGTACCTGCAAGTGTCATATGTCCTAGACCCTTGAAGTTAGCATATTTTGAACAATGAAAGGTCAGTGGGAGTGGTATTTATCATTTCCTGGTGGCAACTTAAAAAGCCAGGGCAAGGGGCTAGGAAGATGGGTAAGAACACTTGTTGCTCAAGCATGAGGACCTGAGTTTGAATCCCACCCATGTAGAAAGCCAAGCGTGACCATACACAAAACCATAACTCCAGCACTGTGGGGGACAGAGATGGAAGGATCTCTGGGACAGGCTGGGTACCAGCCTAGCTCTGGGTTCAGTGAGAGCTCTGTCTTGAAGGAATTTGGCAGAGCATTGCAGGGCAAACCCTCAATGCCTCCTTGAGCCTCTGCACCTGCTCACACACACATGCACACATCACACACATATAAAACACAATGCACACACGCGCGCACGTTCATGTTCACCGCGCGCGCACACACACACACACACACACACACACACACACATGGTTCACCACGTGCCCCTTCTCTTTTTAGATGGAAGCATGAACTGCTCCAGAGGCTCCACTAGCTAAGGCCCTCTTGATAGCCACAAGCAGATCCCCCTTGAAGCCCTATCCCATGCACCTGCCGCAGCAGGGCATGGTGCGTTTCTACTGCATGGAACGGTGCTTTACCTACTACTGTAAGCCCCTGAACTTACTACAGCCTGGCCCTGCCTGTCCTGGTGGTACCCACAAGGACAAGGAAGGGGTACAGCTGTGAAAGCTACCTTCTCTGGATGCCTGTGTTGAAGCCTGGGTTTCCACCCCCATGTCTTTCTACGAGGCCAGTAGAGGTCATGTTGCTGTGCCCTCCACCCATTAGAGGCCAAGACAGGTCACTGCACGTCAGCTCTAACAGTGGAGCCAGAGCCAGTGATGTCAAGACCCTGTAGGAGCTGAGCGCCAGGACCAAGGTGTGGAAAGATGGGCAAATGTCACTTAAAATGGCCCATAAAGAAGGATATGAAATTTAAATATCGGTTACTTGTCTCATGCTATAAGAAAAGTGCCCAGTAAAGCAACATAAGGAAGGCAATTCATTTTGGGTCACAGTCCATCATGGGGAAGGACACATGACAGGTGGATGTCACTGGTCACATTATATCTGCAATCAGGAAGCAGAGAGAGATGAGCACTATTGCACAGATTGTTTCTCCTTTTTATTCACTCTGCAATGCCAGCCCATAGGACAGTGCAGCCCATGTGTAGGTAGGCTCCTATATGATTCTAGAACCTGTCAAGTTGACAATATTAATCATCACAAAGTCCAAAATAAAGAAAACTACTAAATTTACTGAAAAAAATCAATGACAGATTAGAAAATTCAAGGTACTATGAATACATCATGTACACACATGCACACATGCCCCCTGCCCAAGTCACAAAAGTTAGTGTCCAGGAGGATTTAAACCTGACCAATTGCTGGGTCATGGTGGCACATGCTTTTAATCTCAGCATTCAGGAGGCAGAGGCAGGTGGATCTCTGTATGTTCCAGACCAGTCTGGTCTACAAAGTAAGTTCCAGGACAGCCAAGGCTACACAGAGAAACCCTTTCTCAAAAAATCAAAAACTCTAAAATAAAATAAATCTGAGAAATTAGTCTGCTTTCTGATATTGATAAGGTATTGGGAAAGAACTCACATAGTGATTACAAAATTCAGCAAGAACTGGGGTGGCAAGCTCTCTAATGGGCCAGCTGGCAAACATCTGAACTGTTAAAACTACTCAAAGTCACAGCAATCAGTAGACAATATATAAACAAGTAGGAATGATGAGGTTTCAAGATTTCATACTTTATTTACAAGAGCAGATCTGGACCCTGGCCACAGGTCATAGTTTGCTGACTCCTGACCTGGAAATACAGATCCTAGAAGATAGTCATGCCCTGCTCCACTTTTGGAAAAAAATAACAAGCAGAGATTTGGTCTAAAATAAGATCAAGTCCATAAAGTAAAGCTCCCATAGTTATTATTTAGAATTGTGTTATATGTATGCATTAACATAGAGTGACTGTAATTTACTTTTGTACTTACCTATGATTTGGAATATGACCACTCAAAAATATGGTCTTTCTACTCACACTCAGACCCTGTAAGAAGTTCAAGGTTTATGTGAGGGTGTTGCCTTTGTTGAGGCCAGAAGAAGGCATCGGATCTCCTGAAACTGGAATTACAGGCAGTTGTGAGTTGCCTGATATGAGTACTGGGAACCAAACTTGCATTCTCTCCAAGAGTAGTAAGTGTCTTAACCACTGAGCCATGTCTCCAGCCTCAAGGCTCCTTTTTAGGTGCCAACCTAAAAGCAGAGAGGTGAGCAGAATGTCAGAGGATCAACAGGGACTAGGGAAGTAGCTTAGTGGTAGAACACTTGCCTAGCATGCATGAGACCCTGGGCTCCATCCTCAGTACTGCATAAGTTGGGCGTGGTCACACACACACACAATAACATCCTCCTCCTCCTCCTCCTCCTCCTCCTCCTCCTCCTCCTCCTCCTCCTCCTCCTCCTCCCAGCACTTGGGAATAGAAGGCAGGAGAATTAGAACTCCAAGACCATTCTTAGTTACATTGTGCAGTCTGAGATACCTGAAGCACTGCCTCAAAAAAAAAAAAAAAACTCAATACACAAAAAAACCACTTATAATTATGTGTATTTGGACTTTGGTTCAGTCCTGTGTGGGGCAAGAGGAAGAGTAACAAGGATCCCCCAGTGTGAGGAATGTTTCCCATGTTCATCTGGGGTACCAAGAGCTCCAGCTTCATGGATGTAGGGATGCATCTGAACCCTTCTTTCCATCCAAGGAGACTTTGAAAGGCTTCCCAGGGTAGCAGCAGAGCAACAAGACAAAGGAAGGCAGGCCGAGACCATGTTTGCAGGCCAGCCCCTCCCTATGCCGGTACCTACAAGGCACAGAAGGGTACTCAGCTGAGGAGGCTGTGACTTGGGTGCAGGTGGTCCCTGGCTCTATCTCTACATGGCAAGCTTCTTCAAAGGAACACATCTATCTCACTTTAGAACAACAGAATTTTCCCTACAAGGAATTTTCCAAAACAATGAACGCTAAGCTACCAAATAAAGCTAGTCACCTCGGAGTGGTAGCACACATCTATAATCCCAGTGCTTAGGAGGCTGAGGCAAGAGAATTGCCAGTTCAAGGCTAACTTGAGCTACATAATAGGACCCTCTCTCCCTCAAACCAAAATGAAGTTGCAAAAACAGGTCCATGCAGGCTTCAAACACAGCTTTCAATCAACTCAGCTTATCAAGCTTTAAAAACTGAAATGGCAAACCTCAACATATCTGTCTGCATAGAGCAAGAAACTATTCAAGGCAGTGTGGCAGATTTGAAAAACAACCAGAACCCTAGAAGCATAAACTCTAAACATCCAAATTATGAAGCAATGGGGAGGGGTTGGGGAGACGGCTCCGTGGGTGAAGTACTTGCTGCACAAGCCTGGGGACCTGAGTTCAGGCCCCAGCACCCAAAGAAAGAGCTGGGTGTTGGCTCCTATAAGTGCTGGGGTGGAGGAGACAGATGTGTACTAACTACTTTTGTGTTGCAGTGATAAAACACCATGACCAAGGCTGGAGAGATGGCTCAGCAGTTAAGAGCACTGGCTGCTCTTCCAGAGGTCCTGAGTTCAATTCCCAGCACCCACACAGTGGCTCACAACCATCTATAATGGGATCTGATGCCCTCTTCTGACATGCAGGCATATATGCAGATGGAGCACTCATATACATAAAAAAAATACATTAAAAAAACAAAACCCGCCACAACCAGAAGCAAGGCCACACCTTCTAAACCTACCCAAACAATGCCACCAACTGAGAACCACGTATTCAAACATCTAATTTTTTTTTAAATTATTAAGTTTTTTAAATTTATTTTGCATACCAACCAGTTTCCTCTCCCTCCTCTCCTCCTGTTCCCTCCTCCACCTCTTTTCTACCCTCCCCTCCATCCACTCCTCAGAAAGGGGCAGCCCTCCCATGGGAGTCAACAAAAGCATGGCATATCAAGTTGAGGCAGGACTAAACTCCTTCCCCCCTGCATCAAGGCTGAGCAAGGCATCCCACCATAGGGACTAGGCTCCAAAAAGCCAGCTCATGCGCCACAGACAGGTCCTGGTCCCATTGCTAGGGGCCCCGCAAACAGACCAAGCTACACAGCTGTCACCCACATGAAGAGGGCCTGGGTCAGTCCCAGGCAGGCTCCCCAGCTGTTGGTCTAGAGTCCATGAGCTCCCACGAGCTCGGGTCAGCTGTCTCTGTGGGTTCCCCCTTCATGATCTTGTTATTGGATGAAGATTCTATGATGACAATTATGGTAGTCACCAGTCTGATTATAAGAGAAGGCCAGTTCAGGCACCGTCTCCACTATTGCTAAGTCATAGCTGGGATCATCCTGTGGACTCCTGGGAGTTTCCCTAGCACCAGGTAACTCCATAATGGCCCCCTCTATCAAGATACTGCTTTTGTTTCTCTCCCTCTCCATCCCTCCCCCAACTCCCCATTCCCCATGCCCTCCCCTCTGGTCCCCCCCGCCGCCCCCCCTCACCTGTCCCTTGTTTACCCAGGAGATCTGTTTTCCCTTCCCAGGGCAATCCATGTGTCCCTCTTAGGGTTCTCCTTGTTACCTAGTTTCTCTAGGGCTGTGGATTGTAGCCTGGTTATCCTTTGCCTTACATCTAGTATCCACTTACAAGTGAGTACATACTGTGTTTGTCTTTCTGGGTCTAGATTACCTCACTCAGGATGATTTTTCTAGTTCCATCCATTTGCCTGCAAACTTCATGATGTCATTGTTTTTTTACTGCTGAGTAGTACTCCATTCAAACATCTGATCTTATAGGGGAACGTTCTTGTTTAAATAACCACACACCCTGTCTTGATTAGGTCAGTGAAGCACCTTGATCAAAAAGCAAGTTGGGGAGGGAAGGGTTTATTCATCTTCCACAGCACTGTTCATCATTGAAGGAAGTCAGGGCAGGATCCTGGAGGCAGGAGCTGATGCAGAGGCCATGGAAGAGAGCTGCTTACTGGCTTGCTTCTCAAGGCTTCCTCAGCCTGCTTTCTTATAGAACCCAGGACCACCAGCCCAGGGATGGCACCACCCACAATGGGCTGGGCCCTCCCCCATCGATCACTAATTGAGAAAATGCCTTACAGCTGGATGTCATGGAGGGTTTCCTCAACTGACACTCCTTCCTCTCTTGTGCCTCTAGCTTGTGTCAAGTTGATATAAAACCAGCCAGTGCACACCCCAGTGTCACCAATGGGAACAGCTCAAATACCTGCACTTATGGTAGAGTGAGGAGCATTGTCAGTGGTTAAGAGCACTGGTTGCTCTTCCAGAGGACCTTGGTTCAATTCCCAGCACCCACAGGATGGCTCACAACCATCTGCAACTCCAATCCTAGGTATCCAAAGCGCTCATCTAGCCTCTGTGGGCACTGCATGCACATTGTATATAGACATACATGCAGGCAGTACACCCATACATATGAAATTTTTAAAAAGGCTAAAAAACCCAGAGAGTACCAGGTTCAGTGAGAGACCCGTCTCACTTAAAAAATAAGGTGGAGAGTGACTGAAGAAGGCACCCAATGTCATCCTGTAGCCTCTGTTCACACATGCAACACACAAACATGCACACGCATGTACAACACACTCTCATAAAAGATACAGCAGGGGTCTCTGGCAACAGATCTGTCACCAGAGAAGAAACAGTGAGCTAAAGCATAGATCTGAAGAAGTTATAGTTGATGGCACAGGACACATATAGAAGAGGGTAGGAGATGCTGGGCACTACAGTGAGTGCAGCACCAGGGTCCTCGGGGAGAGAGGAGAGAGGAGGAGGCAGAAGCAGCATTGGAGGAGTGGCGGGATGTTTTCTGAAACCAACACGAGACAGTCACACACAGATTCAAGGGGCCGAATAAATAAATATAGTGTTACTGCTCTAGTTGGCATCGTGAACCTGGGGGAGCAGAGCCTAAAAATGAGGCAGACCAAAGTTTCATGCAATAGCCAACTTTATTCAGAGAATCAGACAATTTATACTCAGAGTATTCTTGAGAGTTAAGCAAGGTCATATGAGCAAAGGTCACATGAATTCAGGCTGTATACAGTCACGAGGGCAAGGTCACATTAGCTCAAGCTGTGTATAGTCAACTCATGCTTGGAAACATCGTTCTGAGGAATGGGTAAAATGATGGGTAATCTAAAGTAACCCACCTGCGTTTTACACCTGGCAGGGCACGAAAGCACATTCCAAAAACAGCCCATGTTATGGAGGGACAGAGGTTACAAGACTCTTGTTTACCTGAGTTTTCTCACAAGGCATCAGAAATCTCCTCACACGGCTTCAGCCATGGACCATTCATGTATTTCAACAATAGAAAAAGAATAAAAGAGAGAAATCCCCACCAAGCCAGGCCTGCTAACCCTAGTTAACTGGAGCAAATTCAAGGCCAGCCTAGGGTACAGAGTGAGTTCAAGGCCAGCCTAGATAATTTAGTAAAACTGTGTCTCATATTCAACAATGAAAAAAAAATTGAGGACATAAATCCACGGCAGAGTGTTTGCCTAGCCTATGCATGGACATGGGTTCAAGTCTCAGTAGCACGTATACAAAAATAAATAAAAGAAAGAGAAATAACTCATTTCAATAAATATTAGACTGGAAAAACCAACAATGAAAATTCTGTAAGACAGACGTAAACAAGGAATTTTTTATTTTATTCTAAAGAAGTTAGGAAGGGGCTTAGACACAGCTCATCAGTAAAGTTCTGACCTCACAAGCACAAGGGCTCAGTCCCCAGAACCCAGGTGAAAATGCCACAGGACACAGCTCTGCCTTCGTATAAGCCCAGAGCTGGGAGGTGGAGACCTGCTGACCAGCCACTCTAGCTTAACTGGTGAGATCCGGGGCAGCGAAAGACCCTTTCTCAAAGGAGATGGGCAACGTTTCTGAAGATGATACCTGAGATAGTCATGTAGCCTCCACGTTTGTGCATGCACGTACATGAGTATACACACACACACACACACACACACACACACACACACACACACACACACACACGGAGGCATGAGTATCTGATCTGGACTCTCAGCTCCGTGAGTAGCATGATAAAAACAAGTGGACTCAGCTCAAGTGAAGAGGAACACACTACAATCAGGGAAAACACTATTCAAGAGTAAGGGGAGGAGGCTGCTGGAAAGTTAGCTCAGTGGTTCAGAGCATTTGTTGCTCTTAGAGAGGACCCAGGTTCAATTCCCAGAACCCACACGGAGGATCACGACTGTCTGTAACTCCAGTCCTGAGAGATCCAGCACCCTCTCTGACCTCTGAGAGCGCCAGGTACATACTTGGTGCACTTACATAATGCAAGCAAAGCAAAACACTCATACACATAAAAAAATCAAATCAATCTTTAAAAAAAATAAATAAAGGTGGGGCTAGAGAATTGGTTCAGCAGTTAAGAGCACTTGCTGCTCTTCCAAAGAACCTGGGGTCAGTTCCAGCACCCATATCAGGAGCTCACCGCTAACATCTTCTTCCCACATGCATTCAGCATACACTCACAGACACTCATAAACAAAATCAATCTTTAAAGGAAAAAATGGTGAAACAAGGGTGTTGTTGGGCAAACAGAGACAGAACCATCTGTCAAAAGGAGGTCAGGAAGATGACCTTGAACTGGGACAGTGATTCCCCAGGCGGGTGTAAGCTGCAAGGTAAGCCAGAATATCAGAGAGGTACAGATTTGAGAAGCAAGAGAGGCACGGAGGAGAAAGGGACCAAAATCTCAAAGATAGGAATGGCAAACAGCAGCAAAGCCCAAGGAAGCGGCTAAATCAGGCTTAAGCAACTCTCCCTTCGCAAGCACATTCCCATCCTTGGTGTGTCTGTTTCTCTGACTCTTTGAGAAGCACACATGCATGCAGGAGTCCGCAGAGGCCAGAAGAGGGCATCAGATCCCCTAGAATTGGAATTACAGATGCTTGCTAGCTCTCAAGGGTATGCTGGGACCTGAGCCAGTGCTCTTAACCACTGAGTACTCTCTCTAGCCCTCCAAAACATCTTTATAAAACCCTAACTCTGCTTCAGAAAAAATAAATGATAATAATAAAACCAGGTTTCAAATATGGAAAAGAGGTTGAGGATTTTGCTCAGTGGTAGGGCTTGCCTAGCACTTGTTAAAACCTTGGTTTCAGTCTCCAGCACGAAAAGGAAGAAAAGGAGGGAGAGAGAAAGGCCAAAGAAAAACTTTACCTGCTCCAGAAAGGGTAAAATACTAACTTTAAAGTTGGATAAATCAAGGGTTAGAGAGATGTTTCAGTGGTTCTAAGAGCACTTGGTGCTATAGCCGATGACCCAGGCCCCGACATGGTGGCTTGCAACTGTCTGTAACTCCAGGTCCAGAAGATCCAGAGCACTCTTCAGTCTCCACCAGCACCAGGCACACATACAGTTGCACTTACACACATGCAGGAAAAACACACACAAAATAAAAATCTATTTAAAAAAAAAAAATCAGTAAATTGGGCCAGGCAGTGGTGGCGCACGCCTTTAATCCCAGCACTCGGGAGGCAGAGCCAGGTGAATCTCTGTGAGTTCGAGGCCAGCCTGGTCTACAGAGCGAGTTCCAGGACAGTCACCAAAACTACACAGAGAAACCCTGTTAAAAACAACAAACAAACAAATAAAAATCAGTAAAGCATCCATGGATACTTCAATTTGTAATTAAACAATTGGAAAGTGTACAAATTGAGGAAGGTGGAAATATTTCTTCAACACTGTGTACTTAAAATAAGGGATGATGCCAGGTGTGCTGCACACACCGGAAATTGTAGCACTTGGGAGGCTGAGGCAAAAAGGATTTCAAATTTGGGGAAGAAAAAAAATGAACCAAAGAGAGCAGAAAATAAAGACTGAGGATGTAGCTCAGTTCACAGACTGCTTGCCACAAATGCATGAGGCCCTGGGTCTGGTCCCCAGCACCACGTAAACTGGATACAGTAGCACACATCTATAATCCCAGCACACAAGGTGGAGGTCATCCTCAGCTACCTATCAAGATCCAGGCCAGCCTGAGCTACATGAAACCTGATCTCGGGAGCGGGGAGGAAGAGAGTGGTGGGACAAAGGAAGAAAAGGAGGCAGGAAGGACTGGCAAGGCGGCTCATTGGGTCAAGATGCTTGCTGCTAAATCTGATAGCCTGAATTTGATCCCAGAACCCAGGTGGAGGAAGAAAACCAAGTCCTTCCTGCAAGTTCTTCTCCGACCTCCACAAGAGTGTCACCACACGCCACTCCATACAAATAAATACACGTAACAAACATTTTTGAAAGACAGCACAAAGTTAGCTGATTTAAACCAATGTATCCTGGGTTTAAATATACTAATAGTCAGAAGATGCACACGGCAATGCTGATGTCATAAACAAATTTGAATAGCCGCTTCCCTCAAAGCCACTCCCCCAAGCAATGACCAGCCCCTTGCTGATGTCATAAGCTGTCCACTGTGACCACCCATTCTGTCCCTTGACAACACAGGGTCTCAGCCCTTCGAGTGGATGGGTTGTAACCTGCTAACTTCACCTCCCTGGAAGCTACTGTTTTGGGCTCTTGTATCTGCTTGAGTTAACTTTTCTTGTGGCCCCCTGCTGGTCTTCTCTGCGTAGCTGTTGCTGACGGAACTTGAAGAGTAAGAATTTCACTCTAGAGTCCCAAGAGTCAAAGCCTAGCAGAAGACAGCACAATCTTTCTTACAAAAAGGCTTTTCCTTGAGAGGTGTGTCATCTAGCCTTTGGCAGCAGGACACCTGGCTTCCAGTCAAGTCCCCATGGAGCCAGAATCCATAGAAATCTGTCCTTATAACCCTCACCACCGAATCCCACTCAGCAGACTCCAGTACCACCTGGCATCATGCAGGAAGAAGAATCCCAATAAAGCCAAAAAGATGGCTAGTTGTAAATACAACGCCTGCCACGTGGTCCCCATCAGGAAGCTGGCTGAACACGAAGCTACTTGTGTCAACAGAAGCTCCATGGAGGAAGAGGACACTCTGAGCCCTCTGCACGTGAGTCTCCCACAGCCGCAGAACGAGGACACGCTACAGGTCCCTTGGCTTTCCAACCCGGATATATGGAATGTTGACGGTGCCAACGGTCACCCAATGTTCGTCCTTAAGAGTTTTGTTCCCCAAAAACTTGTTTGTGAAAGTGACACTCAAGAGTCACAGAGAGGAGACCAACCCCCAGAAGATCCTCAGACCAGGACGAGGAGGGCAAACCTCTAGCAGCGCGAAGAGGGCTCTCAAATGCGTGGATAGACACGAATCTCAGAATAAAAGCCTGCAAAGTAACCGGCCCTGCTCTTGATTGTTTCAAAGGGCTTAGGAGGTCTGAGGTGAAGGAGGTGGGGTTTATAACATAGGTGAGAATGAATGTAAGTTTAACCAACTCCCATGGGCAACACTTTGACAGTAGCGATGAAAACGATCACACACAGGCTTTAATCAAGTAATTCTACACCTAAGACTTCACCCTGCGCAGACAGCCACATGGGGCAAATGAGGCCGAGCAGTTATTCAGTGAGGTGTGATTTATAGCAGCACTGACTTACTCATAAGGAGGGCCTACCTGGGGGAGTGATGTTGCGGCTTCGCCAATGAGAGAAGGTACTGTAATGAGCCAGCTGTAGAAACTGTGTTGGAAGCGGGACACCGCGTGTTCTGAAAAGTTTATAGCTAGGCTCAGCTCACCTTGCAGTCTCTCTGGCAGCTACTTGGTTCTTAAACAGGCAGAGATAACACCTACGCCAGTGACCCCATGTTCCAATAAAACTATCTACACAAACAAGAGGCAGGCTAGATTTGGCCAGTGGGATGTAGATTGCCAAACCCTGAGTTTAACTGATAAAAAGCCTAGAAAAGTCTACATTATAGTATGCCAGTTTTACAGGGCCAGAGAGGAAACATGATATACGTGCCTGTGTTTACATGGCACACACAAGATACAATGGGAATCTGTCCCCAGAGGTCTAAGTGGCTATCACCTGATAAAAGAGCTTCCTCCCTAGACTGCCTCAATGGAAGACAGTGAGGTAACCAAGGAGTAAGGATGACATCTCCCCGTTTCTTCGCCTGTGCATACATGTGAATGTGTTACCTGGCTTAAATATTTATTTAAATATATATAACAGCAGCCAGAAGCCATAATTAGGGTTTTTTTTATATATAAGTTTTTAAGGAAGAAATCTTCTGAAGACACGGTCTTATTGTGTAGCTGGCCTAGAAGTAACCATATAGTCCAGTTGGCTTTGAATTGTGAACTTCCTGTTTCTGCCGAGGTCACAGGGGTCATGCCACATCCAGTTTGGGAGGAAAGTTTTTTTTTTTTTTTTTTTTTTTTTTTTAAGCGTAACTTGGGCACCTTCCACTCTTGTATAATATTAGAGGGACCAGCCTTAATATTATACATCCCAGGGGCTCAGGAGAGAGAACTACTAACGGCGAGGACTATTTTCGGGAAATAGAATCTCAGCACACACTTGCTTTAATTCCTCTGGCATAACATCCTATATACACAGCTTAGTTCTGCTCTCGTGCCTAGCTCCTTTCTTGGCTGATTTCTCTATGTATTTATCTACTGTTCCCTCTAAGTTCTATCTTAATTGTTCCCTCTATGTTCTATCTTAATTCTCTCGTCTTAATTCTGTCTCATCTAGGTCCTTTTCATCTTGTTCTTACCCAGCTAGTACTTCCCCATCTGACTCTTCCTCATCTTCCATCTTGTCCACACGTACTCTCTGGTCAAAATCCTCCTTGTTCCTCCCGGTTCTCTGTCTCTCTGTCCTCCACGTGCCCTGGAAGTCCCAGTATATATACACTTACAAGTAGTAATCCCTTTGTAGTGCAAAGCCAGGCTTCCAGGGTCAAATGGAGGGGTGATAAGAATCACATAGAGGGGCAATAACTGTTGATTATCATTTGCAACCCCAAAGGGAAGTGACCAATGGGGAAATGAATTAACTAAAGGCTAAATTCGGGTAATATCTAAAAAGAGGGACCTTATGTGCTCAACTATAATCTTAAACGTGATTGCTAGAAAATGTTAAGAATCTGTAAGTTGCTAGGTCAATGGGAGAAAATAAAACTGCCTTTTTTCCTGTGGCTCCTATCTGTCCAAGCTATCTGCCATTTTTCTGTAGGGTGGGGGAAAAGTGTGCTCAGTCGCTAGGCAACCTGTGTAAAGCTAGATGCCTCTGGTGATAGTTAAAGGGAGATCTGGAACTAGAGGTAAGATTTGGGAAAGAAGGAAGTAACGCTTAATTGGCACATCCGCCAGGCCTTCTCAAACAGGTAGCCTGGATGCTTAAGTCTGTTCTTAGAGAGTATAGAGGTATCTCTGATAAGGTACTTTCCTCCATCTGGGGATGGTCCTGGCCGGATGCTGCCAATGATGGTAATTACAGGGAGGCTTGAACTGGGGTTCTGGCTGAACACAGCTGTCAGCACAGAAAGTTATCTAAATATTCCTAGGAGTGGTTAGGTAAGGAGTTAAAGGTCTATAAAGTTAGTAAGGCTGTAAGAAAGGAGGGTCCGAGCTAAATTGTGTAAAGCTATTACTTAACATCCACCTGACCTAGGTGGTGTCTCCTTGTGGAATTTATCTTAAAATCAGGAGAATTGCATGTGGACTGTTGTTACTGTTAGTCCTTGAAAGTGGCCAAGGGAGAATCTGATTCCAGAGAAAGCCTTTCCTGAGGCTGTTCTCCAAATACCTGGAATGTGTATGTCCAGAGAGTGATCAGTTCACACTGTTTGTTAGCCCTTCTTAGGGAAAAGTCAGTTGGGAAAGCTATGAAGGCACACATGATTTTCATAACAGAAGACAGCTGATACATAACAAGCCAAATCACACCAAAAGCTCCTTGGGATTTGGCTTCCTCTGGAGGAATTCCCTGATCCCTCCACGTAGTGACTTTGCCATAACCAGCTGAGTTCTTGTGATGTATTCCTGCGGCCCACAGCACTCTACATGTTTGCTTCTCTTCAATTGTTTCCATAAAGTTAATATTGTGTGCCCCTGTCCCCGGAGACCCCGGGTGTGTTTGACAAGATTACTCAGTAGGTAAAGACACTTGCTGCACAATCCTACTGACAGTGAAATGTATGCCAGGTCTCAGCAGGTGCCCTGGAGCTGGAGTTACGGGGAGTTGTGAGCTGCCTAACATGGATACTGGGACCCGAACGTGGGTTCTCTAGAAGAACAAGTATTCACCAGTCCCAAATAATAAAATTTAATAAGAATTTAAGTACACTAAGTAGAGAACTGCCAATGGGAAGCCAGGGGAAGCAGTGGGGGACAGTTGCAGAAGGCCAGGAAGACTGGTGTGGATTATGAGTAAATTGGTCATAAATAACAGATCTATCATCTTTTACATAAATGGATTCTAGTGTCTTTTGTGCATATTTACTTGTTACTAGGGACCCAGGGCTTTGCACACACACCACCACTTGCTACACCTTTAGCCTACTTTTATATCAACTTGAAGTCTTCCAAAATGAAGTTTAAATGCATATGCTAAATGCAAAGTGGTATCCTGGCTTGAACACAGAAACAGGTGAAATCCAAATGAAGTCTGGAGTTTTATGGAAGGTTTTACACCAGCCATCCTTTGGTTTTCGTGAAATGCACCACCATTTGGTGAATGTTGGGGAAGCAGAGTGAAGCTTGGGATCATGACAGGTCTTCTGTGCACTTAAAATGTCAAAGTAAAAACTTCAAATGCAAATGCAGTGACCTGGGAGGCTATGAGGACAGCCTCTGCAGGGCTCAGTCTGGGCTGAATCCCAGTTCTGGTACCTGATGCTGGGTATGGGAAGTTCCCATCAGCTGCTGATTGTAAACGACCGAGTGGTTCAGCAAACTTAGATCAGGGAAGCTCTCCCAATGCTAGCAGTCCCGGAGTTATTGGCCATCCACGCCATTCGGTGAAGTCTCACCGACAAACCCTCTCCCTCACTGCAGGATGGCCCAAACCCAGGTTCCAGCCATCAGCTGTTGACTAGGCCTGCTTCAGCCCTTGTCATCCCCCAAGAACTGGGAGACTGAAACTGCTATACAACAAACTACCTTCAATTCGTAGCTTAAAATTTGGATTGATTGCTTCCTCAAAGCCTGTAACCAGCTCGTCTGGGTACTTTAAGACACTACCATGCCTAGACTCTCAGTGACAGCAGGAATCCTCCGCCTCCTTTTGTGGATTTTCCCCTTCCTTGCATCTAAGCATAGCCTGTCGTCTTGACCTTGGGGCCTTTTTATATACAGGCCACCATTTCGATCTTGTTGGCTCACCCCTGTCCAACTTCCAGACTGTTCCTACTCCTATGCTCACATTCCGGAAGCACCAGCCCTGGGTGGATCCAACTGGTGAAGGGTGCAAGGCCTCTCCACAGCTAAGGTCCCTCCAAACTCGCCCCAGCTGGCTCCCTGGCACAAGTAAGCGGCACTAGGTCCTCCCATTCAGGGCAGGCTCTCCCTCTGTATAGTTGCTGAGAATAAGACCAGAGGTGGGAAAGGGTGCTGGGTGGAGAGCCTGGGGTCTCTTAGGCCAGCTCGTCAGCGTAACCAGAGACTTCCACAGGCCTGGACTCCTCTCCAAGGTCTTTGGACCCAATAATCTATATCTCTAGGCAGCCAGGATACTCTAGTCTTGGTGGAAACCTTTGGAAACAAGGCAGATCAGGCCTCCTCCCCAAGGAAGCAGATATGCTGTGGAATAATCTTTTGTCACTTGGTTTAATAAAAAGCTGACTGGCTGGTGGCTAGACAGGAAATACAGACAGGACAGCCAGCCACAGAGGAGGCTGCGAAAGAGGGCGGAGTCAGAGTTGCCTCTCCAAATGCCCCAAGTCTTGGGGCAACACATAGATTAATAGAAATGGTTAAGTTGTAAGAGCTAGTTAGTCATATATTAAGTCTCTGTGTGGTAATTTGGGAGTGGGCTGGTGGGATAGGAAAACTCCACCTACACAGACAGCCTTTTATAACAGAGAAAAAGGCAGAAAGGCAAAAACACTATGTGGCTACTCTTCATTGTTAACTTGGCTGACATTTAGGAACACACATTTGGGTATGTCTGAGGAAATTCCAGGGGTTTAAAAGGGAAGGCCCACTGTAAATACAGGTGGCATCAACCCCTTGGAGAGCCCAGACTGAATGAAAAGCACTAGCAGCCCTCATCCTCTGCCTCCTGATGGCCTCATTTCTGCCATACCTTCTCTAGCACAGACCAGGAGCCAATGTAGCCCCTTCGCCGTGTAAATCACTTCTTGGTCCTAGGAGTGAGAAAAGTACGAACAAGCCCAGAGGTGAGGCAGGTGCAGCTCTGTGAGAACCTACCTGAGCATGGGGCTCAGACACACAGACAGGGGTGAGGCAGGTGCAGCTCAGTGAGAACCTACCTGAGCATGGGGCTCAGGCATAGACTATAGGAGGTAGAGTGGGAAGAGCAGGGCCTGTCCCCAAGATCCCTTGCATAAGAGCAGGGAAGTGTCTGAACTGTGGTGTGCTGGCTCGGTCATGTCTTCAGATGTTATTTCTTGCCCTACTGAAGAGGGTGTGACTCTTAACCTCCCACGGGTTCATCAAACCTCCAACCTCCAACCCAAGGACACTCATGCAAGCTATTCAACACTTCCTGATCTAGACATTAGGCTCAGCATCTCCCTCTTCAAGCTCACGACTGATCACCAGTTAGGGACCATGCTCTACCCACTGAACCTAACCAAGGGAGGCAACAGCCTGGGCAATTGATGCCACAACCTCAGATATATGGCCCCAGGGCTAAGTAGCCTTCTGAACACTGGCCAGGGTTGGGAGGTTCTGCCAGCCCTCTCCTTAGTAATGGTCTTACCTAACGGCTGGCTCAGCTTAAAGCAGCATCTCCTTGGAGGCCCAGAGCCACCCATGGCCCCAGCCAAGTACCGTACGGCTGTGAGGCATTAAGACAAAGCTGAATGCACCATTCCAACAGCCTCTCCAAACCAGTCTCCATCCACCCACACCATGAGTTCTTGGGAGCTTTGCGGAGACACCCACTGGGCAAAGCTGGTAACTCTGAGGACAAAGGTCCACATGCCTTTATGTCAACTGAAGCCACTGAGGCACTTCAAGCAAGGCCTAGAAGGCAGAGTCAGCTGCATAGGGAGAACGGCATTTTATTGTGGAAAGAATGTACCAACAGGGGATGAGAAAAGGAACACTCCTAGCCACACCCCCTATCCTAAGCAGGGGTGAGATGAGGCCAGGCCTGCTGAGAGCTTGGGAGAAGCTAACAGGGCTCCTTGTGGCATTGGGGACAGGACAGACAGGCCTAGGAGTGGGACTTTGTTCTGTTAGCACCAGGAACTTCACGAAGCTAGACCTGGGGACAGGATATAGTGTGTTACTTCCGCTGCCACTGAGTAGTCTGAGGGGCTGACAGCAGACGACTTCCTGAAGCTGATCACCTGAATGTGATTTCGAGGCATACCTCACCCCCCCCCCACCCTAGCCCCTGTAAACATGAAAACAGGCTTGTGCCCTCTAAGCCCCTTCAGGACAGAATGAGGGTCCGAGATGAGCGGCTGGGCTTTAAGCGGCCCAGGAGCTGCCGGGCTTTCTCTTGCATGAAGAGCTGGTCTTTGGTGCCTCCACAGGCCACCATCTTCCAGGCGCTGGTCATCTGGTAGGAGGTGAGAGGGTAAGCTCAGTAACAAACCCTGGTGGTCCTGGCTAGTAAGGGTGGGGACATTTCTAGGACCCTCCCTCTGGATGCCGGAACCCGGCCTATGCTCCCTCCATTTTCTTTGGTGGTCTCGGGGAAGTCATGCCCCATCTGTGGGCTCAACAACAGTGAAGCAGGAGGCTGAGGCAGGGGAAATGCACAGCACCCGTTGGCCTCATGAGAAGCCACGGCTGGGCAGATGAGGACACTGGGATGCAAGGGCCCAGACCAGCTGCTGTCAATGACAGAGCACTAAGCAAACCAAACACAGGTATTGACCCGGTGACAGGTTAAGTCCAGGCCCCAGCAAGGAAACGGGGCTGGGCACATCTAGGCAGGGGAGATCAGGAATGGCTTCCCATAGGAAGTAGCATTTGGGCCAAGATCATAAAAGTTAACCAGGCAAACGGCCACAGGAAGCACTCACAGGGGCAGGGGCTGGAATGTGGCTCCGGGCCTTCTGGGTGGCCACCACCTTCTCAGGTTTGGCCTGCAGGAAGCCCTGGTTGAGCAGGCTGTTGTCCTCTTTGATACCTGGCAGAGTGAAGCTAGAGGAACTGGATGGGACACTTGTTGGCTGAAATCAAAACCCAGTTAGTCACCACTTTGCCACAAGATCTTTGCCAGGAGAAAACAAAATAAAACAGAAACACAACCTGGTATCCTGGCACCCCACCCATACCCCACCCGCGCTGCTGAGATCTAGAGCAGAATATTCATTCTCTGAGCCTCAGTTCCCTTTCAGATATGGAGTTTAAACACGATCCCTTTAATCTTAAAAGATTAAAGGAGTATCTGTGAACTGATCATTTTAGAGCCCAGCAATGCCAGCTCCTGTCACGTGAGGCCCCACATGGTGCTCCAGGCTTCCTGGTCCAGAAACACTCAAAAGCATCAAGTGGAATGTGCCCTGGGCCCATAAGTACCCTGCTCTGCTCACCGGCTTGCCGTCTTAATGTTCCACTTGGGGCCCAGGGCCTAGGAAGCCAAGACCACAGGCTAATTATTTCCCATACCCATCTCCACAGCAGAGCTCATCTCCACAGTCCTCAACTCACTCAGAGTGAGTGAGGCCCTGGCCTCAACCCCCAGCACTGCTTAAAACAAAACAAAGTATGTGCCTCAAATAGAGGCGACCGAAGTTCTGACCGAAGGGAGCAAGTCCCCCCACCTGGCAGTGCTCCCTGGAAAAGGCTTTTCTAGAAGGACAACAGCACTACCTCTAAGATCTGTTTAGCAATCACACCCTTCATTCGTGCTCCCGGCCCCTCCTCACTGCCTCTACTGGTGCCAGGTCCAAAGGTAACTCCAATTCCCCAAACTCCAGAAGGCAGTCCAAACACCCTGAAATGGGCTTGACCTAGACTATAAGAGGACTTCTGGCAGTTAGATAAAAGCCAGCATTGCGTTCGAGGCCAGCCTGGGCTACCAAGTGAGTCCCAGGAAAGGCGCAAAGCTACTCAGAGAAACCCTGTCTCGAAAAACCAAAAAAAAAAAAAAAAAAAGCCAGCATTGCCCCGGAACTTGTGAAGCCGGTTCCCCTCTACCAAAAGGAGCCATTTCCCTTACTGTTGGCAGAAGGGGCCTATGGCTACCTGTGGTGCCTATCAGTAAAGCAAAGCTTCTTTATGCCGGGCTCCAGGCTCCCTCAGCATCACAAGGACCTGTTACTCATTCAGAGCCCATGCTAGCTAGCATCTTAGCCCTTCTCATCTCCTCTCTCACCCCAAATCCCAGTTCCCTCCTGGCAGCTCCTCCTCCTTCTCCTTCTAACCCTCTTGTTCTCACTGTTTTCTCTATTCTCTATCCCCTTCTATCCTCCCCTCTCTCGCGGACAGCCCTGGTCATCATGTCTAGTCTATGTCTATGTTCAGCCTATACTTTCTCTGCTCTGGACTCTTCCAAACGTCTCTGGCTATTCTCTCACACATCTACAAAAAAAAAAAAAAAAAAAAAAAAACCCTTCCCATTAACCATACAATGGAACTGCCATGCTATCAGTTTATACACCAGGTCAAGCCAGGCCACATCCCATCAGCTCCAAGTAGCACCAGTAGCACAGCACCTGGGCTCTTAAAGGGGTGAGCTCTACGCCCAGAGGAGCAAGGCTGGCCTGTAGGCCAGAGAGGAGCTGCTCAGGGCTGATGTGCCTCAACCACTCAGCTGTGCTTGGGGCACATGTGGTTGACACTCAGTGGGAAGGGTGGTGCCGGGGGGCCAAAATTTTCTAGCAATATGACTCCTGTCAAATAAAGCCTAGGAAAGACACATCGGAACTCTTAAAGTGAAATTCAGCCTGGGTGCCCAGATCTGCCATCTCCTGCCAATCTTCCTTACACCAGGCCCAACCAGAGAACCAGAAACTCCTCCCTATAACTAGACAGCTGCAGAGGAAGGTTCCTGAAGCCCTGTAAGGCAGGTAGTCATGTCAGCCCCTTACCAAGGACAGAGCTTTGGGCAGTGTAGACATCAGCTTCCCATCTTCATCCACAATGTCAAGAGCCAGAGACTTTCGGACTTTCTTGATAGGGCTTCGTCGCAGCTGAGGGTTGGGAAAGAAAAGGATGGTTAGCGTGAGCAATCAGGTTTGCCATGGCCAATGCCTCAATGGCCATGGTCACTGAATCAGGACTTTCAAGAGTGGAATCTTCAAGGCATAGCTAGCAGGTCTTGCTCTTGTGATATGGGAAGACCAGGAGACCTTGGCTACACTGGACTCTGACCCAGGCGGTCCTTACCCTGCCAGACACTGTGGGTCCTTCCCAGCCTCACTGCCTGGCTTTGACTACCATCTCTCCCTAGGGAGAGCAGTCTAGGAAAAAGCACAAAAGCAAGGAGCTCTGAAGTGCCGCCTGTGGCTAGAGGAGCTGGACAGTGCAATGGGAAGGAAGCAGGCCCTGATCTGATATCTCACCAGGTGGCTCTGTGAATCCCACCTCACCTGATGGAAACCCCACACACTGCTTTCACGGCCAAGGTACCCACCTCTTCCTAGCTCACTACCATCTGAAAGGAACACTTGGAACCTGTTCCCCTCTACTCCCTTCTTCCCACATGAATTCAGATGGCCATGAGGTGTGCTGCATGCCCGTCTCCATCCACTGAGCTCTGTAAGTCTCACCCGACCACTACTGCGCCCCCCACCTCAGCCCAAGCCCACTTCAGAAGGGTCCATTCACAATGGCGAATGAGTGAGGGCATCATTCATAGCACAGGAGGAAAGGTACTTCCCGGGTCCTCCCTGACCTCAGGGCTGACTTCATATGCCAACTGCCCAGGCAGAGTAAGGGTCCTCAGGCCACTCACCCCAGGCTTTCTTTTCTGCTTCTCAGGCCTCACATCATCCTCAATGATGAGCTCAATGCCGGCCTCCGAACGTAGCACTTCCTTCAAGTCTTCTTCCAGGTGAGGAGTCTGGGGCTGTGGATGGAGGCAAGGGTGATCCTCATGAGGCCCACTCAGGCCGTGTAGGTCTGAGAGAGGTAGACAGTACTAGCTAGGCAAGCAAAGGGAGCCTACACCAGGACACTGACTTCACAAGCATTGTTCATAACCATGAATAGTCCTGCCTTGGACAAATGAAGACCCTGACCCCGAAGGCCTACACGTCTAGAGGCGCAGCCTTACACTCCCACACAGCCCCATCTTCATGTCTATAGAGTAAAAACTCGGGCTCATACCAAGAGCCTGACTCAGGCCACAGCAGTTATTATAATACAGATGCTTGGGCTGGAGAGATGGCTCAGCCGTTAAAGGCTAGGCTCACAACCAAAAATATAATCCAGATGCTTGAGCCTGGCCTTCCCCAAAGTCCCAGCTACTCATGGGTCGAGGCAGAAGCATCACTTGAACCCAGGAAATTCAGACAGCACCTGTCTATAACCACAGCACTGTGTGCCAAGGCAGGAGGAATCAGTCTGGGCAAGTTCAAGGATAGTCTTGAGAGTGTGTTGGTTAGTTTTCCATTAACTTGACACAAACTAGAGTCACCTGAGAGGAGGAGACCTGACCTGAGAAAATGTTTCCAAACAGAAGGGGCGTAGGCAAATCTGTGAGGGAATTTTCTTGGGGGGGCCCACTGTGGGCTGTGCCCCGCTTGGGAAGGGAGTCCTGGAGTGTGTAAGAAAGCAACTGAGCAAGCCATGAGGAGCAAGACAAGTACAGAGCATTCCCCCATGGCCTCTGCATCAGTTCCTGCCTCCAGGTTCCTGCCCCGACTTCCCTCCGTGATGGACTTCCAACTGTAGGCTGAAATAAACCCTCTCTCTCTTAAGTTCTTTTGGTCAGTGTTTTACCACAGCAACCGAAACCCAAGACACTGGGCATCACAGACAAAAGCTATCTCCAAAACAAAGAACCTACATACACCAAACACCCAGGCTCCTTCTGTCCTTGTTCCACACTAACTGGGACATTAGGGTGTGTTTCCATTGCTCAGGCTCAGAAGCTCCAAGCAACCTCTCCAACCTCGGGTAGCAAAGA
Organism: Peromyscus californicus insignis; assembly: GCF_007827085.1. Classification (NCBI taxonomy): domain Eukaryota; kingdom Metazoa; phylum Chordata; class Mammalia; order Rodentia; family Cricetidae; genus Peromyscus; species Peromyscus californicus. Next base: position 137,688,931 of record NW_026294595.1, on the reverse strand, counting down.
CTAGGAGAGAGTGAACTCCTCAGTGACACTTCAAATGCCATACAAAAAGCCCTTGAACACAAACTGCACCTGCCAAGAACAAGCCTGATAGGTGACCTAGTTCAACAGACAGCATCCCTACTCTAATAAGGGGCAGCAGTAACTAGTAATCGTGACTCTGCCACATGTACCAGTCCCTAGAAACCCCACTTAACCTAGAGTCAACAAGATAACCTTTACCTTTGCTGAGCCCTTCCTTCCCTCCTCCCCATAAAGTGCAGACGGGCTCATCATCTCCTTGCCTCGGCATCCTGAGTGCTGGATTATAGGCATGGACCACCATACCTGGCTTCCACCTTCCCACCTTTACCTTTTAAATAGGGTCTCATGTTGCTCTGGCTAGCCTCAAACTTTCTAGGCAGCTGAGCATGACCATGAACTTTTGATCTGCCTGCCTCCTCCAGCTGCCAAGTACAGGCATTACAGGTGTGTGTCACTATGCATGTCTTGAACCTTTTCTTTACAGTAAGCTCTTTAGTTATTTAGGTTGCATGTGTTTTAATGCTCACATCCCCTGTCCTACACACTGTTTCACCAAGATACCACTAATTCTGCCACCAGCCAGTGTCTGCCTGCCTAACACACTTAAGGTACTCAGGAAATGCAGATGAGGTGACAAAGAGAAATTGTACCTTATTAGACTATAGAGACCTCAGAGAGAAAGGTCTTACGTGAATCCACCCCACAGAGACTCACAGAAGCCATGTCACATACCAGGGGCTTCAGTGGTCCGTACTTCTCCAGGGCATTCTTGAACGGGGTTGGCGTGTGGGGAGTGTTGTCCATGGAGTACTTCTGATCTGGGGTTACAAACCTGCCACAGGCCAGAGGAGGCTCAGCAAAAGGACAGAGCAGACTCCCGCTTTCCTGGTCATGACCAGTGACCCCCAAACCCCCACATACTCTTTCATTGGTCCAATGGAACCTGCTTACCTTCCCGCACAAGTCTAAGTCAGGGTCCTAGAGGAAGGGCTATCCTCAGATAAAGGACAGGAAAGTGGGGAGGAGACCGTGACAATGCTAGAGGGTGCTGCCCCATCGAAGTACAGTTTGGGAACTTCCCAGAGACGAGGCAGGCCCGGAAAGGCCACAAACCTGTGTGCCTTCTCTACAGAAAGTATGTGATACTAGGTACAAGGCGGAGCAGCCACGATCTCCACAGGTCCTTTCAAATCACCGTGGTAGGGGCAGAAATGCGGGAAGAACTTATCTGCAGTTCCTCCATGTTCTCACTCTGTCTGCCCACAACTCAGGGGCCATGCTGCTCTTTACACAAAGGCATGCTGCTACCTTTTAGCTTTGGTACCTCCCTTCTACTAAGCCACAACCTCTATGACATGAGGGAACACGTTCTGGGCATGGTGACACACACCTGTGACACCAGCACTTGGAAGGCAGAAGCAGAAGACAGTAAGTCACAGTCACTCTCAGCTACATGCTATGTCTGAGGCCAGTGTAGGACACGGGAGAGCCTGTCTCAAACAGTAACACACCCCCAAACACAGGATGCGTGAAATAAAACCCCTTCTAGCAACAAAGCCCCACCAATTTGGAATTTAAGTCGAAATAATTCTTGCCTGGTGTGCCTTAGAAAGCATCACAAAGAATCTTTGGAAGAGTATCAAAAGAATTTGTGATAATAATCCGCACTTATAAATAAGGCAAAATTTCCACCTCTTGTCAAAACGAACAGCAAGAAGCAGATGTGCCCTCTCACAACAGAAAACAGATGAACAGTGGTGGTGGCGATTTGTGATACTGGGCAACTGCGGAAAGTGATCTGAGGGCTATTCCAGTTAATTATCTATCTCCGAACCACAAAATAGGGAGAGGACATCCAGGTGGAGCCTAGCGGTCACATGAGCTGCAGAGAGTGACATACAGGCCTGGGGATGTCACTCAGTCTCATCAGCCACATTGGATGAGTTCTATTCCTTCTTTTTTTTTTATTGAGATGGGGGTCTCACTATTGTAGCCTTGGTAGGCCTGGAACTTGCTATGTAGACCAGGATGGCCTTGAACTCACAGAGTTCTACCTGCCTCGGCCTCCTGAGTACTGGGATTAAAGGCACGAACCACCATGGCCACCTTGCTCTGTCCTTAATAAATCCTTTAAAAGACTCACTTCTTTTTTTTTTTTTTTTTTTTTTTTTTTGGTTTTTTTTGAGACAGGGTTTCTCTGTGTAGCTTTGGAGCCTGTCCTGGAACTCACTCTGTAGCCCAGGCTGGCCTCGAACTCACAGAGATCCGCCTGCCTCTGCTTCTGCCTCCCGAGTGCTGGGATTAAAGGCATGAGCCACCACCGCCCGGCAAAAGACTCACTTCTAAATAACCTAGCTGCACCACAGAACAAAATGTAATATACACAAATACAAAATTACAAAGCAGTAAGATCGACAACACAGGCCTCTAATCACATTCGACTGGGCAGAAGGAAAATGCCAGGTCTGCCATGGTTCAGCATCCCTGCTAAAGGGCTCAGATGTGAAGTCCAGGATTCTTGTCTGAATGTAAGAACTACTCACAACACTATCGCTACCAGATTGAGTGACTTCTAACCAGTGGATTTTAATAAATTGCTTCTGAAAAGTCATCTCATTACCTTGTGCAAAATTCCTTAACTAGCTCCTTCAACAGAGAGAGGAGCATCTACCCAGAATTCCACTGTGCCACAAGAAGTAGGCACACTGTAAAAGCCCTTCCTCCAGCAGACTGAGGCCAGACACAACTGCACTCACTGCTCTAGGCTCCTGAGTCAGATAGAGCCCAAGGTGCACTTCCAAACACATCTGATCCATACTTGATGCTATCAAAAGAGGGAAAATATTAGCTTTTTTGTGGCAATTTGAACACTGTTTCTGAGATCCAGGGCTATCAAGTTAAAAAATAAAAGTAAGGAAAAAGAAGGTAAAGAACCAGGCTCTTCAGACAAGGAAAATGCGGTACGGTGTCCACGCCCCAGGATCCGAGCACCTCCCCTTTGTCCAGGGTGGGCAGGTGGCCGGTGGAACTCACGATGGGTACTTCTGGTGCAGGGGCGTCTTATCCCTGTGCAGGGGTGTGGTGACCACCACCTTTTGGCTGCACACCGGAGTGGACGTCAGTGAGGGCTCCAGCTCCAGGGTATCCTGTTTGTTCCAGAAGTTCAGAAACTGCCAGGGAAGAAGAGATAGAACACATGACAAGATGAGGCCTTTGATGGACAGAGGAACAGATCCTCAGACACCCCTCTCCATGCCTGTTCTTTAAGTTGAGGTCTTGTCCTGACCTGTAGGACACCAACAAAGACTTCTTTCAACTCAGTCCTTCTGTCTTTCCTCTACCATCTACCATCCAGCGAGGCCCTGCAGCTTTCTCAATGCAAGGAATTCCTCTACCCCTGGGAGTCCCCTGGATTCCTAGTTATCAACTTGATGGTGTTTACAATCACCATGGGAACAAACCTCTGGGCCTGTCGGCAAGGGATTTTTCTAGATTAGGTTAAACGAGATGGGGATGACCGACCCTAATGTGGGCAGTGCCAGTCCATAGCCCGGGGTCTTGGACTGAATAACAAGCAAAAAGGGAGCCGAACAGGACATCATCCCGCCTCCTGACTGGCTGCAGTGTGACTGGCCGCATGACGTCCTTGCCATGGTGGACTACACCTTGGAACCGCAGCCAAAATAAAGCTGTCAATTTCTTCAGCTGCTTTCATCAAGTGTTTTGATGGGACACAGCAACAGGACAAGTGACTTGTCCTTACCCAGCCCCACTCCCAGCACCACGGCCTCTTCTCCATTTTATCACCCATCTGTGTATACCCAGAGTGCATGCTTCCTTCCGGCAGGACCAGGTCTGGTTCTGCTCACCTAGACTGGGTCCCTAGCACCAAGCACAGGCAGATACTCAGTGAATACTAGTGTGGACCTGTGCCAGGCCCTGGAGCACTAGGTGTTTATAGGTGGAAACCAAGGTAGCCAGAGGGACCCACACACCTGGGAAGGAGAGAAGGGAAGGGTTTTGACAGGTGTGCTCTTGGGGGTAAGACTGTTACAGGAGTCCAGGAAGGACAGGCTGGCACTGTTTTCCGTGACAGGCGACAGGGCCACACGCCGTTTCTTTTGTCGCTTGAGTACTGAGGGTGGTGTGCCAATGCCTGAGCCCCCAACCTCAGTGCTGGGGGAAATGGGGATCAGTTCCCCGCGGCTGCCCCGGCTCAGGTCTGAAATAGTGTGGCCATCGAGCCGATACTCAGTCATGCTGGGCCCTGGTGTGGCGGTCTGTCGGGAGAAGAGTGCCTGTTGCTGCTGCTGTGATGTCTGGGGCTGCACTGGGCTGCTGTTGACACTGCCCTCGGCAGACGCTTCTTCAGGAAGATCAAATTTACTCAGGTCACACCAAGCATCAGGGTCCTGCCAGAAAGGGGGGTTAGAATACAGCAGGACTTCATTCATTATAGGAAAATACACCAGTATCAAATTCAGTCTCTCATCTCTGGGATCAGTCTTTACCACTTACATTTCATTTCCTCAATGTTCTACATATACTAAAGTTTGAACGGGATGCTTGCCCATCAACAGCTTTACAATCCCCATAGCAACCTATAAGAAGCATGACTTTGCTTTTTAATTAATTCATTGCATTTATTTATACGTGAGTGTCAAGGACAACCTGAAGGAGTTAGTTCTCTCCTCCTGCTATGTGGGTCCTGAGGACTGAACTCAGATGGTCAGACTTGGTGGCAAGTGCCTCCATCTGCTGAGCCATCCCACTGGCTCCCTTCCTGCTTTTACATCAAGGAATCCACAGTAAGCTCCGAAGAGCACAGAGAATTACCACACATCCTCTTTACCCAAAGCCTTCTGCAAACAGAAGGTTCCACTTTGATCCTGGAGGTGTGGCCTGTGTAGATCCAGAGGCAGCTCATTCCTGAGAGGAGACACTAGCTTGCAGCTAGGCTGACCTCAGACCCACACCCTGACCTCAGAGATCGGAGGTCCAGGAAACTGATGGCATCTTGGAACTAGGAAGCTTATCCTGCAGGAATGCCTGGGAAGGATGCTGGGGGAGATGGGGAGTAGGTTTTGTAGATCCTTTCCCTGATCTTCCCCACTCCAGCAGGAGGAAACCATAAAAGAGTCTGAGTCACATGTCAGGATTTAACTCCTAGCTGATACAGCCTAAAACTGGCTATCACATCAGAGGGGTGGCCCCACCCACAGGCTCTCAGACAAGGTCATTGTTTAGCTATTTTCTCAGAAATGACACATTCCCTCCTAGAGGAAAGTTACAAGAGCCACGAGGCCCCTCCCTGCAGTTTTAAAGCTGTAAATAACTGCTGGTGGAGAAGAGACTCTGCCCTGAGAGTTGCATGCACATTGGGCTGGGAGCTCCAGCGATACTGCCGGAGTCTATCACTCATGCTGGGTCAGCTGTCTAGTGATGCGGCAGTCTTGTGGGATTACAGGATACCCACAATCCTCTAAGTATATCCAGGAACTCATTAGTTCAGCATGCTAGAGCTGTGTGGAATCGTTCTTTGATCTGCCCTTGGTACCGCATCTGGGTAAACAGGTACTTGTCTCCCCAGGAAAAGCCACATAAGAAGCACAACCTCCAACACCGAATCACAGCATGGCCTTGGGCTGAGCAGCCAAACCACGTGCTGCTCCAGAGGCAACCAGAACTCCCGGCACTTCCAGTGCCCTTCTCCAGTGAGACCTAACCATATGATGCCAATTCACTGCCCTCTGAGAATCCTTTTCACCCCATTCCATGCTGTAGGGCAAGGATTGCAATGACCTCACTGGTGTTTCTAGCCTGCTCAGAGCTGTGCGACTTCATCGGTCAATAAATGCTTAAAAAAAAAAGGCAAGTTCACAAGAGAAGTGCTGGGACCAACATACCGACTCTATCAAGTCCAGGGCTTCGGAGAGGCTGGACCCTACAGCAGGGATGAGGAGGTTTGCCGCCTCTACCACCCATTTGTAGGGCAGGCTGGTTTCTGGCGAGGAGTCCTCCTGATATTCACGCTTGAGGGATTCCGGGGGCTCTGGGGTATGCACTTCTCCCAGATCAGGGGGGACAGGCTCATGTTCCTGCTCTTTTGCAGAAGCAGCAGCTGCTGCAGCCTCCTCCTCACTGCTCTCCTCCTCCTTCACAGTAGAGGGCGCCAGGGGCCAGCCGGTCACAAGACTTCCCTGTCAGATTCAAGGCACACCGTCATTTTTGTTGAAACAGACTATGCTGTAAGTTTCTATCTAAAAACACATAATACAAATCAAACATAAAGGAAACTAGGATGAAGAGAAACTGAGAGACATTCCAACTATACTGTACATTTGAAAAATATCAGTATGACACGTGCTAATGAGACTTACGGATAAATAACTGATTGCGGATTGTCCATGGGAGAGTGGAACATGGACTACAGATGAGACAGAGGTCCTGAATCAGTGCCGGCCATGGTAGCACTTGTTATCCCAGAACTTGGAAGGCCAAGTAGTGAATTCTACAACAGCATGGGCTACAGAGGTGGCTCAGCAGATAAGGATGCTTGCAGCTGGGCGGACAACCTGACTTTGATCCGTAAGACCCATACCATACGACAGAGAAAACAGATGCTATCCTGACTTCCACACACATCATGATGCTTGCACACATGCACACACACGGTTTTTAAAGCAACAAAAATGTTTTAAAATGTTTAAAGCAAGCAAACAAAACAAACCATTTAGGCACACATGTTGGTTTGTTGAGACAAGGTTTCTCTAACAGCCCTCAGAGATCCGCCTGCCTCTGCCTCCCGAGTGCTGGCATTAAACGCATGGGCAACTATGCCCGGCTACACACACACACACACACACACACACACACACACACACACACACACACACACACACGCGCGCGCTTTTTAAAAAATGTTTTGTTTTTTTTCTATAAACTTCTTTTTTTTTTTTGGTTTTTCGAGACAGGGTTTCTCTGTGTAGCTTTGCACCTTTCCTGGAACTCACTTGGTAGCCCAGGCTGGCCTCGAACTCACAGAGATCCGCCTGGCTCCGAGTGCTGGGATTAAAGGCGTGTGCCACCACCGCCCGGGCACGAGATCTCATTACAGATGGTTGTGAGTCACCATGTGGGTGCTGGTAATTGAACTCAGGACTTCTGGAAGAGCAGTCAGTGCCCTTATCCTCTGAGCCATCTCTCCAGCCACTAAAAAAAATGTTTTTTTAAAGCAAGCCAACAACAAATTGTTACCACCACCACCAGGTTCAGAATCAATGTGGAAGTCCCTGAATTAGAAGCAGACATACCATGAGCATAAGTGAATACCTTTATCTTAGGAAATACAAGCAGAAGCACAGAGCCTCCAGGGGATAAAAATGTAGTTAACTCTCAGTTTCTCTTTCTTTTCTTTTTCTTTTTTGAGGCAGGATTTCTATGTAGTCCCAGGTGGCTTTTAAGTCTCTAAATAGATCAGTCTCTGCTTTCAGGGTGCTGAGACTAAAGGTGTGGGCCCAGGCACCCAGCCCTAAATGAAGTAAATCCTAAATGGACACACAGAGTAATACAGTAAGTTAATGCAAATGAGGCAAACGGGAAAAATGAGCTAAGCCTTCGAGCTGCAGGTGTGGGAGGGTGCTTACCTAGCATAGGCAAGGCCCTTTGGGAATGGGATGGGATTGGAACCAATCCCAAGTATACATAGAACTCCTAGTACTATTCCTGAAACTCTACTGAATGCTTCTCCCAACATGTGACAGAAAAATAGAAATTGAGGAAAATCCTTCACAGTTATAATTCTCAAAGCACAACCTAGGAAATGAGCCCAGCCCAGGATTCCCACAAATTTGAGGTCAGACTAGGCTACACGAGACCGGCTCAAAAAGCAAAAGCTGGACTGGCATGATAGTTCAGTGGATAAGGGCGCTTGCTGCCAAGCCTGATGTTTGTTCGTTGGGACCCACATGGCAGGAGAGATCTGCAAGCTGTCCTCTCACCTCTACCTGCACAGCGTATGAACACCCCTTCCCCAACACACACACACACACACACACACACACACACACACACACACACACACACACACACACACACACACACACACACGAGAAAAACAAATGCAATAAAAAACTGAAAACAAGGGGCTAGAGAGATGACTCAGGAGTTAAGAGCACTGACTGCTCTTCCAGAGGACCTGGGTTCAATTCTCGCACCCACATGGCGGCTCACAACTGTCTGTAACTCCAGGATCCAACACCCTCATACTGACATATACACAGGCAAAACACTAATGCACTTAAGATAAAAAAATAAATCATTAAAAAAATGAGAACAAAAGCAGACAAACAATTCACCTGGAGAGGAAGGGGTGAGACGAAGGTTGAGCTGGTCTCCTGTGTTCTGGTCCCTGTGGGGCTGAGACCCAGCGGGCACGGCCAGCCCTTCAGACAACACTCCAGTGTAAAGGAAGAAAGGGGCACCAATAAACTGACTTCCTGCAGAGCAAGCAGGTCTTCAGCAGTACCACTCCCCCTCATGCTCTCGGCTTCCCTGGTGGACGGTTTTTCTTTCCCTCAGAAATCTCAGGTGGAAAGCATGCTGCCTAGATAAGCAGGACACTGCCAGCAGCAGACTTCTTTGGTGAGGGGACCTTCAGGGAGTCAGGACTAGAGATGTCCACTTTCTTCCATCCTTCTCTACAATTTCAATTTCATATCACATCCCCCTACATAGCTGCAGTTGACATCAGGGGATCAGATTCCCAGAAGTTGGAATCCCAAGAAATAGAGGCAAAAACGTGCTCTAACTCTCTAGTAGGGCGGTGTAGAGCTGGAATAAGCAAGTTCCCTCCAAGCAGTAAGAGGGGTACAAAACAGACATACCCATCAGTGACCAGCTCAGCTCACAGACAGCACAAGACAATGCAGGGGCTGTTCACTGAATTTAACTCCAATCTTAATTTTTAAAAAATAAATCAGTTCCTTGACCTTTTAGTTAAGATTGAGTGTAAAAAAAACAAATTACTGGAGACACAGTTTAATAGTGTGGTGGCTATTCGGTTATCAACTTGACTACATCTGGAATTAACTAAAACCCAAGCAGCTGGGTACACCCGTGAGGGATTTTCTTAATTAAATCATTTCAAGTGGGTGGAACCACGTTAGTCTGGCCCACCCTTCGGTGACAGCCTACATAAGGACGGGAAGAAGGAAGCTTTTGCTCTTTGCCTGTCTGCTCTCGCTCTCACTCTCCCTGGCAAGTCCATTCCTTCACTGGCATTAGTCTACTTCTTCAGGATTCTGCTGTAACTCAAGACCAGCTGGGATATCCAGCCTTGTAAACTGAAGAACTACTGGATTCTTGGGCCTTCTGTTGGTAGACAGCCATTGGTGGACTAGCTGGACCACAGCCTGTACGCCATTCTAATAAATCCCCTTTCTATATTTATAAATAGACAGACAGATTCTATAGGTTTTGTTCCTCTAGAGAACCCTACCTAATACAGCTTTTGGTACCAGAAATGGTTCTAGAACAATAGAAGTATAAGGATGAATGTTTTAAGTATCTGAACAGGCTTTGTAATTTGCCAACACCTACAGCTATCCTCCCACCCCCCCCACCCCCTGCCAAGCTGAGGACCGAACCCAGGGCTAGCAAGCGCTCTACCACTGAGCTAAATCCCCAACCCCCACCTACAGCTATTAAAGCCTTTCCAGTTACTGACATCTCTCCTAGAAGCGCAGAATGTATTGGAAGCCCATGATGTGAACTATTTTATAAACTTAAGAAGACAAATACATTTGATTATTCTGATTCACCAATAGTGAGAGACAATGGATTTGGAGATTTTATAAATAAGGAAAATGATGATGCTGGTAGGTTGCTCCTAACATCTCTAGATAAATTGACAAAGGAAAAGAATGTGCTCTGTTCTGTGATAAAATTACATTTCCAACATCTCAGAATTTGATAGAGGACAACAATGAACTAAGTGGTAAACTGACCGACTCCAGATGCACATAACAGTCTAAAGCAGTGGCTCTCAACCATCCTAACCTTTGACCCTTTAACACAGTTCCTCGTGGTGTGGTGACCCCCAACCACAAAATTGTTTTTGTTGCTACTTCGTAACTGTGATTTTGCTACTGTTATGAACAGTAATGTAGATATCTGTGTTTTCCGATGGTCTTAGGCGACCCCTGTGAATGTTTACCCCACACCGAAAGGTCTCGACCCACAGGCCTAAATGTTTCTCAGTGTGCTCTTGAAGAAAATCTCTCCAGCAGCCACAGGCTCCAGCTGTGGAAAACCAAGCTAAAGCAAGCCTCACTCTAATGGCTGAATTACAAAAAAATTTAAGAGTTCAAGGCCCAGCCTTGGAAGGTGTCCCAGTTAAAGTAAGGTCATTAAATGGCAAAGAATGGGATCCTGTAACTTGGAAAGGGGATGCGTGGGAGGACCCTAGTGAGGCTGGGAACTTTGAACCCTCAGATTTTCTTTTCTTTTCTTTTTTTCTTTTTTTTTTTGGTTTTTTCGAGACAGGGTTTCTCTGTGTAGCTTTGTGCCTTTCCTGGAACTCACTTGGTAGCCCAGGCTGGCTTCGAACTCACAGAGATCCGCCTGTCTCTGCCTCCCAAGTGCTGGGATTAAAGGCGTGCGCCACCACCGCCCGGCTGAACCCTCAGATTTTCAAGGGCTTATCTCACCTGAGGAAGCACTCTCTCCACCCTCAGCAGAAGATGTACTCACACCCCAACACCCTGAAATATACCGTCCTTCCCACCTTTGACTGAGGAAATTAATCCTTCATTATCTGCTAAACCAGCAGTGACATTCCCTAAAGGAGATGCCAGGCAAGACAATACTGATGTCCCTCAGAGCCCACCAATTAGACCTATATCCATACTTAAGGCTAAGCAGGTTCCTAGAGAGGAGACAGAAAGTGTAGTTCACAAGAAGGTATGCTATACCACTTAAGAGCTTAATGAGTTTGTTAAGCAGAGTTTCATTCAAGCAGGAGTCTGGGGAGTATGTGTGGGAACGGATTTTAAAGGTGTGGGATAATGGTGAAAAGAACATAAAACTTGATCAGGCTGAGTTTATTGAAATGGGTCCACTGAAGGAAGATTCTAGGTTTAATATCTATTTAAATTTATTAGGGTGCACAATATTTTGGGGAACACAATAACACCACATTTCCCCTTTTTTGTCTAAAATTTAAAAAAGCTTATAACTAATACAAGAAAAATTATATCCAATAAGTCAAGATTACTTTAACGATGTCTAATCCATTAACATTTGACAGATTCAGGCAAAAAATTTTCATTACTTAGCTTATTTAAAACAAGTAGTTCCTTTTTAAAAGTATTTTTTCTTTTCATAATAGATTCAGTAATCTACCGTTTGTCATTTTTATATCTTCCACCTTTTCTTTAGTGTAGACTGAGTGATCTACCCATTTATCCTATTTCTTTATCTTTTTTCTCAGAATAGATTCGATGATCTACCTCATATCTATACTCTTTTCTTATTTTTCTTTCTTTTTTAAACCTAGAATATTATTAATATCATATTATTAATATCTCACAATAAAAGCGGGAGGGCACAAGTTTGTTTGAATGGTTGGCTGAAACATTTGTCAAAAGATGGCCTACTGAAAATGAGTTGGAATTGTCTGACATCCCTAGCTTCGTGTTGACAAAAGGATTTTTAGGCTCAGGGAAATTGCAATACTCGAGTGGGTACAATGTATAAACCTAATCCTCCACCATGTGAAGGGCCAGAAGACAAGCCCTTCACTAATCCTGTAAGATGCAAGGTGAGAGGGCACCAGCACATTTGAAGAGCTTCGTTGTCACCTTTTTCCTGTGCCAGACACCTAAGAGTTGGAGATGCTCCTGCTCAGTTGGATGAATTAAATGCAATGGGTTTAATTGGGCCACAAGGTAGCATGGGCCACGTAGTAGCACTCAATTGCCAAAGGCAAGGTGATTGTAGTTATAATGGGCAGCATAGACAAAGCCTGACTCCTAATGGTCAGCACAGGCAAAGGGACTGTTATGGACCTTTGGTACTGGCTACTCAGTTATGATGTTTCCAGGCATGAAGTAGTTAAAAAGCCTACTGTATTTTTGTTTGATTTGCATAAGCAGAAAAATTATCAAACAAATGATTTGAAAGAAAGGCTACATTGGATTGTGGCAAAAAGAGAATCTTGGCCCATGAACCAATATCCAGACTTGAGCCAGTTTGTAGACCCAGAACCCCTTAAATGAAGGAACTTGCTGGGTCCCCCTGGGGAAGGACCTTGATAAAATACCTAAGAGTTTTACTGTTAGTCTGTCTCCAGCCCTTCTCCAGAGGATCTATGTAACTATACAATGGAAGAAAGGAAACAATCCGTTCTGAATTGACGCTGACTCCTAGGAGATCCCAAGACACACTGTGGCCCTCCAGGTAAAGTAGGAGCTTAGGGAGGACAGGCGGAGTTTTGGATGAAGTCCAACTCACAGTAGGTCCAGTAGGTCCCCAAACTCATCCTGTAGTTATTTCCCCAGTTCTAGAAAGTATAACTGGGATACTCAGAAGTTACTTACAAGTTGGCGGAATCCTCACACTGGGTCCCTGACCTGTGAAGCGAGGGCTATGATGGTTAGAAAAGCTAAATGGAAACCTTTTAGAGTTGCCTTTGCAGGGAACATAGTGAATCGAAACAGGGGGCGGGGGTGTGTGTGTGTGTGTGTGCGGTGTTTCCCACCCTATCTCCCTTTAACTCTGTCTGGCCAGACAGAAGACAGATGGATCATGGAGAATGAAAGCTGACTATGAAAAACTCAATCAGGTAGTGACTCCAATTGCAATGTGGTGTCCTCACTCAAGCAGATTAACACATCTCCTGGGGTACATGGTATGCAGCTCCTGATGGACCAAATGGCTTCTCTGTACCTGTCCATAAGGACTGCCAATTTGCTTTCAGTTGGCAAGGCCAGCAGTATACCTTTACAGTTTTACCTCAACGATGTATTAACTCCCCAGGCCCGTGTCATAACTCAAAAGGGATCTTGATCATCTGTCTCTTCCATAAAAATATCACAGGTGCACTATAATGATGACGTGATGTTGATTGGACCAAGTGAGCAGGAGGTAGCAACCACTTTGGACTTGGTAACACATACACACATCAAATGGAAAATAAATCCAACCAAAATTCAAGAGCCTTCTAACTCAGTGAAATTCTTAGAAATCTAGTAGTGTGGGGCATGCAGAAATCAGAACCACCTTTTGAAGAATAAGTTATTGCACCTGGCCCCTCCCACCACCAAAGAAACAAGCTTAGTGGGGCCTATTTGGAGTCTAGGAACAGCACACTCCCCATTTGGGTGTATTACTCTGAAAGCTGCTAGCTTTGACTGGGGCCTGGAACAGAAGGCTCTTCAACAGGTCCAGGCTGCTGTGCAGGCTGCTCTACCACTTGGACCACATGATCCAGCAGACCCGGTGGTACTTGAGGTGTCAGTGGCAGACAAGGATGCTGTTTGCAAGCCCCTCTAGGTGAATCACAGAAAAGGCCTTTGGGATTTGAGAGCAAGGCTCCACCATCTGCAGACAATTAGAGCTCTTGGCCTGCTATTGGGCGTTGGTGGAAACTGAACATTTAACAATGGGCCACCAAGTTACCATGTGACCTGTGCTGCTCATCACAAGCTGGGTGTTATCTGACTCACCACGCCATAAAGTAGGAGGCTCACAGCAGCAATTTATTGTCAAATCAAAGTTCATATATACTTGGGCCCAAGCAGGTCCTGAAGGTACAAGCAAGTTTACATGCAGATTGCCCAAATGCCTATGGTTTCTACTCCCATTACAACACTGTTTACTGCTAAGCATGAACCTGTAGCCTCATGGGGCTCTATGATTGGCTGACTGATAAAGAGAAAACTAGAGTCTGGTTTACTGATGGGTCTGCACATTATGCAGGCACCACCCAGAAGTAGACAGCTGCAGCATTACAAGCCCTTTCTGGAATAATCCTGAAGACACTGGTGAAGGGAATTCTTCACAGAACTTCAGGCAGTACACATGGCCATACATTTTGTTTGGAAGGAGAAATGACAAGATGTGCAACTTAATTGATTCATCCATGCAATGGATTGGCTGGATGGTTAGAGACTTGGAAAGAGTTGATTGGGGCCGGGCGGTGGTGGCGCACACCTTTAATCCCAGCACTCGGGAGGCAGAGCCAGGCGGATCTCTGTGAGTTCGAGGCCAGCCTGGGCTACCAAGTGAGTCCCAGGAAAGGCACAAAGTTACACAGAGAAACCCTGTCTCGAAAAACCAAAAAAAAAAAAAAAAAAAGAGTTGATTGGAAAACTGGTAAGAAAGACATCTGGGGAAGAAGTATGTGGTATCTCCAAATGGGTGAAGTGTGAAGATATGTGTGTCTCATGTAAATGCTCATCAAAAGGTGACTTCAGCAGAGGAAGAGAACAATAATCAAGAAAAGAAAGAAAGAGAGAAAGAAAATGAAAAAGACACCATGAATAAGTTGTCCTCTGATCTCCACATGGGCTCTAGGACATGGACACGGACACACACACACACACACACAGACACACATACACACACACACACACACACACACACACACGGAAAAAAAGGTCTATAAAAATGGTTTGGTTTGGTGGGGGGGGGGGGGGCGCAGGGTTTCTCTGTGTAGCCCAGGCTGGCCTTGAACTCAGATCCGCCTGCCTCTGCCTCCTGAGTGCTGGGATTAAAGACGTGCGCCACCACCACATAGCAAGCACACTTTCAGTTTGTAGACTGGAAAGACCTTTAATAGGAAAGTTGCTGAAAGGGCTAGGAGACTGAGAACTCCTCCCCAACCCACTTCTCAAAATGTTATCTGACCGCTTTCCTGTCCTGCAGGCCAACTAGGGCTAGCTTGTCACAAGGAAAGCCCTAGAAACATGACGGTCACACTTGGACCCCAGGGCAGAAATGAGTGAGTGGCTCTGGGGAAGGTACTGAGGAGAGAGTCAGATAACCAGGGAAAACAGCAAACCAACCACCCTGGAATGGAACCCAGAGACGGAGCCGCAGGTGACCACTCACCTGGCCTTCCACAGGCTGGGCACTCTGGTGGCGGTCCTTGTCCTCAAGCTCCAAAAGCAGGTAGACAGGCTTGCAGTCTCTGGACTCGTTTGGGAAGCCTCCTGTGTCTACCTTCCTCTTGATGGTAGAGTTCCAGTGATTCTTCACAGCATTGTCCGTCCTGCGGGGAAACCCAGGGGCCTCTGACACACAGCAGCTTGAAGGCTTCTCCCGCCCTGCTGCCGCTTATCCCCACCCACATCTGTAAGTGAAGGTTCGGCAGAACGCGCGGTGAACACCGTTCAGCTCTACAATGAAGCCTCACTGTTTGTAGCCCTCGATGGCTTAGCAAATCTCCATATATCTCCATGGAATACGCAGTGCAAGCTGGACTGACCCAGAAAGCTTCTCTGAAGAAAGAGCAGTGAAGCTGACAGCAAGCCGGTGGGCCTCACAACAGGGCAAGGCGGCAATGCACGCCAGGCTGTCAGAGCAGTGTGTGTGTGGGGGGGGGGGGGCGGAGGGGGCGTTGTCAGAGCCCAGCAGCTGTGGGAAAGGAAAAGAGCGACTCAGGACCAAGCAACCAAGGTGACTGCAGATGGAGGCTGAGGCGAACGGCATGTGCAAGGCCAACCATGCCATACAGGGAAGGGGCTCTAAGTCCCCAACCAAGAAACAAGGCAGGCCCCCAAAGAAAACACACGGGGACTAAAGTTATGAAACTAGGCGGTTCAGACTCCAGAGACACTTTATCAACTGGCCTCTTCTCTTTGTTCTTCCTCCCACTGCCATGACAAAGGATGGACTCAAAACAAAACACAAGAAAACAAAAGCGAAGTAAGGACAGGAAAACAAGGGGCAGCAAATCAGATTTAGGAGTTCTCAGAAATGGAAAGCGGTCAGGGGAGCAACAGCTAGAGACTGGAGTCCTGACGGAAGATTCTAGCTAGAATCAGTTCACCCCAAGGCTCCTCCCACGGCTCCTACCAGAACTCCAGGAGCCCCAGGATTGGAGCAACCAGACTGAATGAGCTCAGACAAGCCCAGGTTAAGCAGAGTGGTTGTCTGACCTCCAGCTCCTGACCCTGACCTCCAGGCAGGAAGAAAGATGTTTCCTCTTTAAAAATAACCCGACTTGTGTGCTGGGGGTATAGCTCAGCGCTACAGCATCTGACTGCAGACCTAACCAGGCAACAGTGGCCACAATGGACACAGTACACAGGGCAGACACTGGGGCTCCACGGAAATCTGCACCCTGGAGGTGAGATTCCCAATGCCCTTCTACCTGGCACGGCACCCCAGGCAACAGCTCCTTACAGGAATCATCTACCCCTGGGGAAGTAAGTAACTCCAGAGAAAAGCATCAGTTCTTAGAGCGTCCTCTCAGAGGGCCAGCGGACAACAAAACTGGGCAGTAAAGGTCATCAGCAGATAAGCACCAGCAGTGTGCAGTGCGTTTCCTAACTATGTTCACTGACTGCTTCCTAACTGTGAAGGGCCAACCACAGATCGGCAATCCTCCAAAGCAAACCTCCTGTATTAAATCAATATGGTTGGGCAAAACAAAGAGCAAGAAATACTAGGCCAGTGGTTCTCAGCCTCCCTAGCACTGCGACCCTTTAGTACAGTTCATGTTGTGGTGAACTCCAACCATGAAATTATTTTCGTTGCTACTTCATAACTGTGGTTTAGCTACTGCTATGAATTATAAAGTATCTGTGTGTTTTCCAATGGTCTCAGGTGATCCCTGTGAAAGTGCTGTTTGACCATAAAAGGGGGTCTCAACCCAGAGGTTGAGAACCACTGCATCAGGCAAACACACAAAGCAGAAGACTATTTCTGTCTTTTGATCTTTTTTTTTTTTTTTTTTTTTTTTTTTTTGGTTTTTCGAGACAGGGTTTCTCTGTGTAGCTTTGCGCCTCAGGCTGGCCTCGAACTCACAGAGATCCTCCTGCCTCTGCCTCTGCCTCCCGAGTGCTGGGATTAAAGGCGTGCCCCACCACCGCCCGGCTGTCTTTTGATCTTTTAAACACAGTATCAATAGTGAAATCAATGGCTGCAAACATGTATTAAGGTTCTGGTCCAGAAAAGGAGTAAGAATTTAGAAAACAAAACTTCTTAAAATAATTTCCAAAGGATTGAAGGTTAAAAACCAAGAAACTTCGCCGGGCGGTGGTGGCGCACGCCTTTAATCCCAGCACTCGGGAGGCAGAGCCAGGCGGATCTCTGTGAGTTCGAGGCCAGCCTGGGCTACCAAGTGAGTTCCAGGAAAGGCGCAAAGCTACACAGAGAAACCCTGTCTCGAAAAACCAAAAAAAAAAAAAAACCAAGAAACTTCTCAGGAAGTGAAATCAAAGAGAAAACAGGAGAAAGATGAAGAAATCACGGGATGCTCTCAATATTCTGAGCAAAAATTATTTTCAAACTCTATATCTACTTAAATCATCTATTACATGTGAGACAAAATCAAGGACAGAGCTCAGGATGTTAATGAAGGATGTGTTCCACTAAAACAAGAAAGTAAACAACACAGGAGAAATCTAACAGGATGAGGGATAAAAGACATCCAATCTAACAACAGGGTAGCAGTCATGAACACAAAGGAATGAGTGTACCTGTCTGCAGTCTGTGGACTATACACATGCAGAGGCCAGAGAGGGCGTTATATCCTCTGGAAATGAGTTCCAGAGGGTGGTTAGCCACCAAGTGAATGCTGGGAACTGAAATCAGGTCCTCCACGAGGGCAGCAAGTACTCCATCTCCCCAGCCCTGCTTCAACCTTTCTTTTGTTTTTTTTCTTTTTTCTTTTTTTTTGGTTTTGAGACAGGGTTTCTCTGTGTAGCTTTGCGCCTTTTCCTGGAACTCACTTGGTGGCCCAGGCTGGCCTCGAACTCACAGAGATCCGCCTGGCTCTGCCTCCCAAGTGCTGTTTTTTTTCTATTTGTTTACATTTGTTTGTTTGGTTGGTTTTGTTTTGTTTTTCTTTTTGTTTTTCCAGACAAAGTTTTTCTGTGTACCCCTGGCTGTACTGGAACTCACTCTGTAGACCATGCTGGCCTAGAACACAGAGATCTGCCTGCTTCTGCCTCCCAGAGTGCTAGGATTAAAGGCATCATCATCGTCCGGCTGTTTTTACCTTTCTTAATAAGGCATGACTTACGGCGGGCAGTGGTGACACACACCTTTAGTCCCAGCACTCACGAGACAGAGGCAGACAGATCTCTGAGTTCGAGGTCAGCCTGGTCTACAAAATGAGTTCCAAGACAGCCAGAGCCATTACACAGAGAAACCCTGTCTCAAAAACAAACAAACAAACAAACAAAACAAAGGCATGACTTTCTCTCCATCTCCTGGTGGCTGATGGGACTTCCACCTACCTGTACCACGTTTCTCCTAAATGCTAACAAAATTGTCTTTGAGATTAAAAGTACAGACAAACAAAAAACACCTGTGAAGGGGGACCACTTAGGAAAAACGGTAGCCAGATAAGGAGATACACTCATGGATAGTACTAGTACTTGAGCACTATGTTCCAGGTAGTAACATTAGCTCTGCTACCCTAACTAAACATTGGGGTCCCGGGATATAATAAGTATACTAGTTAGCTTTTTTTTTTTTTTTCCTGCCTGAGACAGGGTCTCTCTTTATAGCCCTGGCTGTCCTGGAACTCACTTTTTAGACTAGGCTGGCCTTGGACTAAGAGATCCACCTGCCTCTGTCTCCAAACTGCTGGTATTAAAGGCGCACACCACCACATCAAGTTGTCTGCACCTCGTTTTTTTAAATTAACTACTTAGCAGTCTGCAGGGCAGTGGTGGCACAGGCCTTTAATCCCAGCATCTGGGAGGCAGAGGCAGGGGTATCTCTGTGAGATTAAGGCCAGCCTGGTCTACAGAGAGTTCTGGGATAGCTATGTCAGGACCCTGTCTCAGGAAGAGGGGTAGGGGCAAGTGCCTGCAAGTGAGCTAAAACAAGCCAGCAGTCAACGTTCCTCCCTGGTCTGGGCTTCAAGTTCTTGCTTTACTTCCCTCAACTGTGACCTGGAAGTGGAAGACAAATAAATGAAGGCCGCCACCAGGGCCCCCCCCTCCCCCACACCTTGCTTTAGGTCAGTGTTTTATCACAGCAACAGAAAGGAAAACAGAGCAATAGGATATAATGAATGGGGCATCGGGAGGGAAAGAGGGTCAGAGTCCCAGCAGCTCACAGCACCAACTACTCTTCCAGAGGACCTTGATTTGATTCCCAACATACACAGGATAGATAGCTCACAACTCTAACTCTAGTCCTAGGGCAACCAATGCCTCTGGCCTCCTCAGGCACCAGGCATGCACATGGTATAAACAAGCAGGCAAAACACTCATACACAAAAAACAAAAATAAAAAAGAACCCACAAGTATAATATCCTTAAAAACAACAACGTATCATTCATAAATATGGATGTGGTGATATATTGTGTACCCTAATAAATTTGCCTGAAGATTACAGAACAGAACAAGCCACTAGATTAAACATAGAACCAGGCAGTGGTGGCACACGCCTTTAATCCAAGCACTCGGGAATCACACGCCTTTAATCCCAGCACTAAGAAGGAAGTGATATGGTGGGTGGAGAAAGGTATACAAGGCATGTGGAGACAGGAACTAAGGCTTTTCGGCAGAAGCATCCCTTTCAGCTAGAAGCCCTTCTGGCTGGAGTTTTTTCAGGCTGCGGAGTTGGTGAGGTAAGAGGTGGTGGCTATGGCTTGCTCTGCTTCTCTGATCTTTCAGCTTTCACCCTAATATCTGGTTCTGGGTTTTTTATTGTTAACTCGAACAACATACGGATACTAGCTAGGCATTGTGGTGCACACCCACATCCTCAGCAGTCATGAGGCTAAGGTCACAAGTTCCAAGTCAGCCTGGGTTCAACACCAGTGTGGGAAAAAAAGCAAGTCCCTGTCTCTAAACAAAAACAAAGCCGGGCGGTGGTGGCGCACGCCTTTAATCCCAGCACTCGGGAGGCAGAGCCAGGCGGATCTCTGTGAGTTCGAGGCCAGCCTGGGCTACCAAGTGAGTTCCAGGAAAGGCGCAAAGCTACACAGAGAAACCCTGTCTCGAAAAAACAAAACAAAACAAAAAAAAAAAAAAAAAAACAAAAACAAAAGATGAGTCTGATTTAGTAGAAAGTGGGAAATGGGGACAGAAACTGGTGTTTCCATCATATTCCCTCTAACAGGACACAACCTGACTTTCCAGTCCAGTCTTTTTAGATCTACTTTTCTCCCTTCTGATGCATGTCTCTGGGCGACCTGGAGACTGAAGACAAGGCTATTTGAATGTTAAAAAACATGGGACTGCTCATGGCACTCTGGGACACTCCATCCCAAGCACGGGCCTCACTCACTGGGCATAGCACCCTGCCTGCACCCTACCTACCTCCCGGGCAGCATCTTGGCGATCTCAGCCCAGCGGTTGCCCAGCACTTTATGGGCCTCACAGATGATGCGATCTTCCTCTTCGGTCCAGCAGGACTTCTTCACCTCAGGGTTGAGGTGATTGTGCCAGCGTTCACGGCACTGCTTCCCTAGCCGGCCCTTCAGGTGCTTGGCAATCAGAGTCCACTGTTTTGTGCCATACTTCTTGACCAGCTCAATGACCTTGAAGAAAACATCAGTGAAGAACCAGCCCCTCAATCACCTCCACTTAAGCATCGCCATATCCAGATGGGCCTCACTTTGCAGGACTTTAGAGAGGTACAAGCCTATGAGGTCAGCCCCATTCACACTAGAGAGTTAGATCAAGTCTTCTTGATACTTCTGTGGAAATCACAAGGGTAGAGCCCAAGTCATGGCACCAAGAACTAGACTCCAGTCTTCAACCCCGCTGAGAAAGGCTCTTTTGTTCAGGACACAAACCCTAACAGTAACAGCAACTCAAGCTAGGCCCTCCTCAGTTCTTTGTTTTTTTCTGAGACAGGGTTCCTCTGTGTAGCTCTGGCTGTCCTGGAAATTGATCTATGTATCAGACTGGCCTCGAACTCAAGAGATTCACATGCCTCTGCCTCCTGAGTGCTGGGATTAAAGGTGTGCACCACTACCTGCCCAGCTCCCTCCTCAATTCTTGATACACACATATTCTCCTGTGCACATAGCCACAACCAGGGAAGAGTAGATACTCACAGAAAAAGGGACTTTTGTGTGGAAATATTCTACTTCATTTCTGTGTAGTTAAAAAAAATTTGAGACAGGATCTCACTATGTAGACCAAGTTGGCTTAGAACATCTGATCCTTCAGCTCCCACTTTCCCAGGGCTGGGATTAGAGACGTGTGCCACCATGCCCAGTTTGCTGTGATTTAAATGTTTTAGTAATCACATCCCATTTGGATGGGTGTATGCATCTACTAGGACAGTGCTTTTTTTTATCCCCCGCTTTTCCTGGGTGCTGTGTTTACCAAGGTGGAATGGTATCTTATGGGCTAACACCAGCGAGATGAACCAGAGCTCTATAAAGGAGCTCCAGAAAAGCAGCCCAGGGTGATCATAGTTTGGAGAATGTCAAATCCTTTTTGTGCCTTGATTTTACTCAGCTTTAACATGGACATAACCCACCTCACAGGACTACAGATGCTACAGAAATAAAGCATTAAAATGCCAAATGTGGCAAACACCTGTAATCCTAACACACGGGAGATAGAGACAGGAGTTCAAGGCCAGCCTTGGCTACTTAGCAAGTTTGAGGTCATCCCAGGCTACCCGAGATCCTGTCTCAAAAACAAGAAAGAAAAAAAAATCCTAGAGAAGGGGTTAGAGGGGAAGTAAGTTCAGCGGTGGAGAGCTTGCCCAGCATTGCAATAGGTTTCATCTGAAGCACCAAAAAAGCAAAGCCTCTGAGTTTTGTGGTATAACCATTATCACAGCATCTACCAAATTATCATAGCATCAGTGGCAGCTGCCACTGGCTGAGCAAGCCCCTTATGTGCACCAGACATTTCATTACCTTTCCATGTTCTATGTGACAGGTAAGGTTACCAGTTAAAAGCTGGGTAACTCGTGGGGTGACGTGGCCACTACAAGCCCCAGCACTCAGGATGGCTGAGGTCTGAATCAAGGCCAGCTTCGGCTACACAACCAATACGAGACTAACCAGGGCTATAAAGCTGGTCTTTCTCAGAACACACACACACACACACCCCGAAGATACTCAGGACTAAAGCAGAGTGCTACAGGAGTGTTCCGACACCTCCCAGTGCCTGGCGGTGGTGGAAGCTCACAGTGTATGCCGGCCCTTTAGCCAGCACTTACCTTCTGGTCTTCCTCTTTGGTCCATGGTCCCTTAACGAGGTCTGGATTCAAAACCCTCAGCCACCGGTACTGGCATTGCTGGTCTGTGCGGTTCTGGGACAGGAACAGAAATAACTCTGGGACCATAAAATTGAACTCTGGTGGAGCCCTGAGCTCAGGGACCAATGTACAAGCCTATGTCAGGTAGCTGCGTCCTGTGCCATTCACCCACCACACGCCAGAGGCTGACCTACCAGAACAAGGGTGCATTATTTTTGCTTCAAAGGATAAACCCAGGCCCTGTAGAAAGGAACCTCCCACCCTCTGTACCTAGAACGTGTGTGGGGTGTACTATCTCAAAGTCTATAAAAGCTTCGTGGGACTTATTAGTGATTCCTGTTTTCTTCTTGGATACCATTTTTATTCTTTAAAGGTTACAAGGAAGAAACGGGGGAGGCAGAGAGAAGTATGATGATATAGCCTGAGATGCCTATGGAACCCCATCAGTTAAGTGGCAGCCTTGTGCACTGTCCTGTCTAGATTCCTGCAGTCCTGGGAGGGTGTGTAAAAGCAAGCTCTCTCCCCAGAGGGCTTGGAATGTTGGTGTAGTGGCACAGCCACCTGGGCAGGAGCCTCAGCTTGAATTCTCCTCAAAGTATGCCGCCCTCAGTTTCAATTCATGGCCCAGAGCTAAGTATCCAGCTGTTCCTGACTTGCTGGAAGAAATACAAACAGCCTTTGGGCCTAGGATAGAGGACACACTAAAGCAGCTGTGTGGAATCTTCTCACTGGGTGCCTTCTGGTTTGTGGTTTTCTGGTTTGTTTTTTTTTGGGGGGGGAGGGGGGTTTGAGACAGGGTTTCTCTGTGTAGCCCTGGCTGTCCTGGAACTCGCTCTGTAGACCAGGCTGGCCTCTTGAACTCAGAGATCTGCCTGCCTCTGCCCTTTGCCCCTCGCCCACCACATGTGCATGCCGGGATTAAAGGTGTATGCACCACCACTGGCACCCAGCCTCCCAGGCTTCACTTCACTTCTGCTTTCTAAACAACTCACAGCAGGCCACCGGAGCCCTTGCCCTGGGGGAGGGCCGGTACTCACAGGAAAGTGGCTGGCCAGGAACTTCCAGTCCTGCTGTCCGAACTGCCTCACCAGGGCCCTCAGCTGCTCATCCTGCCAACCGAAGAAAGACACAGGATTTAGCTCACGTGTGTGTGGAAAGTTTTATAGATGCCACGATACAGCCATATTCATACATTCACTCAGGAACTCAGTGCCTACTAAGTGTCAAGTATCAGTCACAGTGGCAGGCAGCAGCAGATGTGCCTGACAGGGAGGAGAGGGTAATCAATGCCTCAGGCAAGCGCGCTTATCGCCACTCTGTAGTGGAGGAGATGCTGGGAGCTGTGGTGACTGACTCTTCAGGTAGGTAGGCAGACAGGTTTTAAAAAAAATGAGAGAGCTAGACTGAGGAAGGGGGAGGGAAGAGGGATCCTGCTGGAGAGGCTGACAGTGAGGGCCCCTAGGATTGATTCAGTGATTCAGGGGTTCCATCACCAAGAGGCACTTATGCACTTGGGCAGTGGATGATCAAGGTCCAGTGTGCTTGTTACAAAGTATTGGTGGGCTGACTCACAATGGGAAATTTTCAGAAAACAGAAGCCAGGTGGGGGTGGGGGGTGGGGGGCGTCTAGTTTAACCTCTGTACTTGGGACAAAAGCAAAGAATATCGGGAGGAGTTCAAGGCCATCATAAAGTATACAGGTAGCTGGTATTCCAGAGCAGCCTGGGATACAAGAGACCCACCTCAAATCAAATCAAAACAACAAAATCCCACAAACAAAAAACAATTCACTCTCCCACTCAGGGCTGGGAAGGCAGCCGAGCTGCTACCGAGCTTGCCAGTGTGCACTGCGCTCTATCTCCGGCACCTACATCAGGAAAAGTAAGAAATTCAAGATCATCCTCAGCTGTATAACAAACTGGGAGGCCTGCCCAGCATTTGTGGAAAAACCCGATCTCAAAACAAAACGAAAAAGCGCCAGAGAAACTGCTCAGTGGGGAAAGGCACTTACTAAGTCTGACGATCTGACTTCGTTCCCTAGGACGCAGATGGGAGAGAACCGACCTCCAAATGTTGTACACACACACACACACACACACACACACACACACACAATAGAACAAAGGAAAAGAAAATGTGTAGTACACATCAGCCCTCTCTCACACAAGAACAACAATACATAAGATTAATTAAAAGGGGCTAGAGAGATGGCTCAGCGGTTAAGAGTACTGGCTACTCTTTCATGGACTTGGGTTCAATTCTTAGCACCCACATGGCTGCTCACAACTGTCTGTCACTCTGGTTCCAGTGGACCTGGCACCCTCTTCTGGCCTCTGCACCTACACACAGGCAGGCAAAATGCCCACACATACAAAATAATAAAATTACTTTGTTTTAAATTTTTAAAGTAATGACAAACATTTTTTACAAGACTATAGATTTAGCTTCCTAGCAGCCAAGGGTTCTCAGGGTCAAATGTCCCCACCATGCAGTATGAAGAGGCAGTCTTGGGAGGATTGGAGGTGATGAAGTCATCTAATCTCTGCTGTCAGAACGGATTATCAATGCATGGATCACTCAGTTGGTATCTTAAGTCTGTCATAAAAGCCAGTATGGCACTGCCTCTTACATAACCCTACCCTGTCTGGAAACAGAGTCCCCACGAGGAAAAAGGACTTCCTTAGCTGCACAGCAGAATGGAAAGGTGATTAAACCTGTCTTTATAAACTACCTACTCTCTGGAATGAGGACGCAACCGCAGATTTATCAGACCAAGATAAAGGGCAAGAAGCACTTAAGAGAGATGGAGGTCCTGAGGCCTGAGGACCATGCCATAAACCACAGATTTTGGAGTCTGAGGAGGCAAAGGGGAGAAGCAGAAGGCCCATCAACTTCCTCACTGTCCACAGATGGGGACATTAGACGCCACCAGCCGCCATTAACCCTCTCCCCAGCTCCATGGAGTAGCTGTGGCTCACCTCCTCATGGGTCCATTTGACCTTGCATTTGTTGTCTCTCGGCTCCAGGAGGTCTGAGTCTGTGTCCTGGTAGTGTAACTCATCCAGCTCCTCACTGTGGAAGCAAGCTAAAGGTCATGGACAGCATGTTTACATACCTTTACCTGGGGGTGGTAGTGTATGGTCAGGGTCAGGTCAACTATAGGGAGGTTTGGGGAGGCAGGCCTTTCTCTTCTACTTTCCAAAAGTAGGTACAGGCTAGGTGTGGTGGCCCATACTGGTAATCCCAGCACTCGGGAGGCAGAGCCAGGTGGATCTCTGTGAGCTCAAGGCTAGCCTGGTCTACAGAGTGAGATCCAGGACAGGTACTAAAACTACACAGAGAAACCCTGTCTCGGGGAAAAAAAAAATTTATTTTGTTTATGAGTGCTTTGCCTGCATGTATGTCTGTGCACCACATCAATCTATACCCAGTGCATGCAGAGTTAGAAGAGGGTGCCTGATTCCCTAGAACTGGAGGTCCAGATGATTGTGAGCTACCAGGTGGGTGCTGGGAACTGAACCTGGATCCTCTGCAAGTGCAATAAGTGTTCTTAACCACTGAGGCATCTCTCCAGTCGCTAGCACTGGATATTTTCAAGATCATCAAGCATGCAAGATTTTAAAAGTCCTAATTACTTAGAGGAAACAACTAAAACATGTCATCACTATCTTTTTCCATCCACTTTATCTGGGATTAAAGGCATATTCTGCCGCACCCAGCCTCACTTCATTCATTCTTGCCTGTCCCTTTCCAATTCTCGCCTATATGTGATGGACAGAAAAAATCAGAATATAATCATTTGAAGTCTGAAGGCTTTTAAAGAAACTAACAAAGAAGTTTTTGTTGTTTTGTTTTTCAAGAAGGGGTTTCTCAGTGTAGCTCTGGCTATCCTGGAACTTGACTGGCCTGCCTCTGCTTCCCTGCTGGGATTAAAGGTTTGCTCCACCACGGGCCAGTAACATGGGATTTTTATTTAACTGTTACCAAACTCCTACTATCTAGTTTAATGCTTTGAAAGAGGAGATCACACTATGAACCTCCAAGAATGCTAGTCAGGGACTGCAGAGCTGGCTCATTGGGTTGAAACATACTGCTCCTGGTGAGGACCAAGATCAGTTTCCAGCACCCTTTATCCCCACCTCCCAGCTCTAGGAAGATCCATGGCTCTGGCCTCTGTAGGCACCTACACCCAAGTGCATATATATAACCACACTCGTACTTAATTAAGGAAGGAAGGAAGGAAGGAAGGAAAACAGTTATTCACAGGAGATGTTGATCCTTCCCCAATTCCCCAGGACCTGCATCGCGTTGCTTTCTAACAAACATACTCCTATGCCTGTCATCTGTTGCTGGGAAAAGCAGAGAAATTTGCAAACAAAACAAGCCATGCTCTGTACCCAAATGGGTTCTGATGGTGTCTACACACCTTCCCTTTCTTCCCCCAAAGGCAGCAGAGCTTCCCAGTCACTCCTACACCCCCAAAGCACTTTGGAAAACCAGGCCCTGACCTCAGCTCCAACCTCTGGTCTTGACATCACCCACAAAGGTCAGCTCCACCTTCACAACCTGGAATTTGGCATAGAAAGACCTTAAGAAATATTTGCCCAGGGCACCAGTGGATTTGTGAATGAATGAATACTGCAAAGAGAAGCTACCTACTAACCCATTTTAAAATTCAATTACAATGAAAAGAAGTTTCCAAACCTAACAATACATGTCACTGGATCTGGAACGCAGATTTGTTCTGTCACTTCTGACCCAATGCACGCACCACTTACCCACTGTAAAGCAGGAGACAAAATCTACTAAGTATTAACAACTGAGTTTGCTTCTCCAGTACCCAGCACGAGGCCCAGATTCTCTCTTTTTTTTTTTTTTTTGGTTTTTCGAGACAGGGTTTCTCTGTGTAGCTTTGCGCCTGTCCTGGAACTCACTTGGTCACTTGGTAGCCCAGGCTGGCCTCGAACTCACAGAGATCCGCCTGGCTCTGCCTCCCGAGTGCTGGGATTAAAGGCGTGCGCCACCACCGCCCGGCGAGGCCCAGATTCTATTAGAAGCTCACCCAATGTCCCGGAACAAAGGCATCTGTGTAGAGAAGTTCTGATGCTGTGTAATGCGATACTATTAAAAAGATGGCAGATGATGGCATTCACACGATGCCCCCTCTCACATTCTCAAGGTCTCCATTTAACAGATGTGAACATTGAGGCCAACCAGGGTTATGCTGCGTCAGGCTCCACACCTTTACACCCTCACCTCCCTAGTAATCACAGCTTGTAGAGACCAGTGAGTGGTTTTTAAAAAAAAAAAAAAAAAAAAAAAAAAAAATCACATTTTTGTACACATACCCTTTCTCTTGCCCATGTACATTCTGGGCTGTGCGCCAGGGAAAGGTGAGTCAGAGGCCAAGAGGAAAGTGGGGCACTGGGGTACAAGAGAGTTATAACGTGGCAGAAAAAGGACTGAGGCTTGTGAGGATACAGGGGCACTGAGCCCATGCTTCACAAGGGTCCCTCCAAATGAGCCCCGGGACTCCTGGAGTTAATATGTCCAGAGACTCTTCCTGGCCACTGAATTGCCTTAGAAACTGGGGCATGGGAACCCACCCTGACCAGCGCTCATGGACCGAATACTTTCCAAGCAATGAGGAACTCTGTGAAAGTAAGCAAGCTAGGCATCTCTGTTCATATCCTCATCCTAAGCCCAGTTCGGCCATCTGAGGACATGAGTGTTCTGAATTGGAGAGACCCAGAGGGAACACGGCAGGACCCCATTATCGCACTCCTTAGAGGCTGGAAAGCCCCGCAATTAGCCCCCAGATACACAGGTGTACGAAAGGTCCAGGCTTGACCCAGTCACTTACCCTCTGGGGAAATTTAGTAAGAGGGAAACGCGGCTCCTGCCTTTGGCCCAGCGACCGCTGGCAGAGCAGTCTCGTTACACATCAGCAGTCTCTACTGAGCCCCAAAACTAGCGTGGGACAGGAAGAGGGTTTCTGAAACCAAACCGAACCGGCCGCCCAATCCCCAAGAGACAATGAATCCCCGGTCTCACACCCGGCAGAGGGCCCAGGGGCTTTGTGCTTCCCAGAATGCAAACAAGAAAGGGATTCCAGCAAATTCGAGCCACTCTTGAACGACAAGTGTCTCGGAGACTTCTGCCTCCCCACTCGTTGCGACTTGGAGAGACATTCTCCCGGCCCAGTAGTGAACCTCCAGCTGACACCGCGCGCACCAGCCTTCCTTCCCCACCCTGCAATTAGGCGGGAGATGATGGACCTCACCCAGGGCCGGGACCGGGTCTCGGGGAGGGAACCCGCGCTTTCGTGCTCCTGGGCCCAGAAGGCCCGGGAAATCCGAGCGAGGGGTCCCTAGGGCCCCTTACCGTGGCACGCTCCCCTGCATCGGGCGGCGCCCTTGCACCGGACGGCCGCGCGGGGTGCATTTCCCGCGGGGACCCCCCACCTCCTGTTTGCAGACCCAAGGAGAGGGGCGAGAACCCCAGAACTCACCAGCGCGTCCGCCGAGACATCCCCCCGGCCCGGGCCGCGCCGCGCCCTCACGCCCACCGGCCGAGCCTGGAGCGGGAGCCGGGCCGGGGTCAGGACTCGGGCTGCTCCGGCCGCTCCCGGCCCCAGGCGGCGCTCTGAGGCGTCTGTGTGTTTGCAGGTCTCGTCGCGCGCTCTCAGGAACTGCAGCTGCCTCGGGAGCGCACAGAACCACTTTCCTATCTCCCGCCAAGTGCGTCGGCGCCGCCCGGACCTGGCGCGCGAGCGCGGGGGCGGGGCGTACGGAAGGGGCGGGGTGGACGAGACGAGGGGCGGAGCCCGGGCGCCAGAGCCCAAGGAGGAGCCTACAGGAGGGGCGGAGACTAAGGAGGGGAAGGGAGTAGTCAGCAGGAGCAGGGACAGAGCCTGCGGGCCTGGCTGGGCAGATGCGAGGACTTCCAGATAGACACACCTTGCGACTCAATGAGGCGAGGGTTCCAACCTTGTGCGGATATTAGCTAGACCCCCGAGCAACATACACAACAAAGAACCAAATGAGGAGAGTCAGATGGGAGAAACTTCCCGCCCAAATTGTCACTGCTCCAGTCCAGGCAACTGTCCCTCTAGCCCCCACGCTTTTTTTTTCTGGGTTTGCCCCTTTTCCCTTGCAGTCTTCTTGCTTCTTCAGCTGCCTCTGAGAGAACCAGCTAAAAATGCTAACATTTCTCTCACCAAACTTAAACTCTCTTCTCTCGGGGGTTAATTCTTCTACTCCATATTCAAGTGTGTAAAGGTCTTCCAGATCACCACACCAGTCCCAGAGAGGGATATTTAGTCTCCCAGGTTTTGCTTGGGCCATTATCTGGACTAGTAATTTCCCGCACCTCCCACCTCTGGGGTCTCTTGCCCATGTACTTGCTGACGTTGCATTTCCCCAACTGAACTGTGAGCATCCTGGAATTCCAGCAGCCTTTCCTACGAGGTGTAGGAACCCCCAGGTCAGTGTTTGTTGACTTAAGTTCAATTTTTGTTGACTTAAACTCTGTTGTCAAGGATTTTCCATTTTAGGTTGTCATTTATTACCAACTACTGAGTGTCACTTTACTGGGACTTCCTGGAAGGACGGGAGCCTGGGAGAGCCCCAGCCAAACACCTTTTATTTAGGCCCACCTCAGGCCTCAGATCCTTCCTCTAAAATCTACTGGCCACCTGGACACAGTCCAATTCTGCAAACTTCCTTTACAAGGGCTGAATGAAGACTTAAGAGCTGCAAGTTTCCTTCCACCTGGCCTAATTCCAGGATTTCCCCACCAATCACGTCACAAAGGAAATCACGTCACAAAAGAAATCACGTGCACATTTGTTCTTTCTTGCTAGTGTGTTCAAAGCCAGATTTCCAGGGGTTGATTCCCAGCCTTCCTCTCCCTCGGTGCATCATCTCAGACAAATTATCAAACTCCTCTTGTGCCTCAGTTTCCTCATCTACAAAAAGTTTATCAAAATCTTAGATTTTTTTAACTAGGTATTAGTCACCATTCCACACACAAATTTTAATAAATTTCATCTTCCTAGCAATCCAATAAGCTATATACTAGTCTTACCTGTTAGCAGATGGAGAAACTGAGGGAGGCACAGACTTCGCCAAACTCTAATTCTAGAGTTTATAGTAAGGAAAGGGAAAAGTGGCTTCCCCCTAGTGTCTTTGGCTTGTTTACAAATTAAATGGGTAGGAAATAACAAGGAAAAAAACTCCTATTTGATTAGTTACATATCCATGGGAGTCCCAAAAAATAATGTCATATGAAGGCTCAGATGATTGAAGCTTCCTGAACTACAGAAAGGAATGGGGTCCTAGGGCTTCTGTCGGGGTGGTAGTGACACAAGTTATTGGGGCTAAGGAAAGGAACTGTAAGGCAAATAGAGATGTTCTTGTCATGCAGATATAAGTCTCCCAGTTGAAAAAAAGCTATTGGCAGCAGCTGGGGTCCTGGAACGCTGGCTAATGGAGATTTCCCTTACTAATATAAATTTCTTTTACTAAAGGTTTGCCTTGTAAAGTTATTCCCTAGTCCTCAGGCGGTGCAGAACAGCCAGGTCGAAGCAAGCCAAAGGAGTGTGAACTATTTTCTCCTACAGTCTATTTTGGGGTGGTGTATGAGCCTTTAAACCATGCACTACAAAGATACCTACCCTATATGGCAGTTATAGGATCAAATATATGAATATATATGGCACATAATTAGTATTATATTACTGTTAGGTTGGTTTTGTTGCTGAGGTTAGACCCAGGGCTTCCCACATGCCTCTCTCTCAACACCTGGACCCCTTCTGTTAGTACTATGATTATTATTCTGACTCCAGCTGCCATCACACCTGTCTTGTGAGGTCCAAGAAACTCCTGTGCAGGCTGCACACACTCTCATGTAGATTACCAATCTCCTTTTGGGCAAAAACTGGATCCGGAAACTTGCATAAGATATATGCCCAAGGCAAGAGGCAGAGAGCAGATGCAGAGTCCACCTGGGACCTGAAATTGGGGCACCAGTTACAGTTAACCAGTACACCAGAGAGAGCCTGGAGGTCAGGATTGTG
Source organism: Peromyscus californicus insignis (assembly GCF_007827085.1). NCBI lineage: Eukaryota > Metazoa > Chordata > Mammalia > Rodentia > Cricetidae > Peromyscus > Peromyscus californicus. Next base: position 137,657,414 of record NW_026294595.1, on the reverse strand, counting down.
AATTTGAGCAGCAAAATCACTCTAGTGTCACAAGGAATCTGGTGAGCTCCACAAGTATGTCCTCTAGTTATCAACACACCAACACAAGCCCCTGGAGAGAGGACTCCCAGCATCCAGGGTGCCATCACACCTGGGAGTGGTCTCTAGACTCAAGGCAGATAACACATATTCTGAACAGTGCTGGGAGGCTTTCTTGGACGGGACCTCCAGGGATGGAAAGGCTCCAGTCATTCAGCCATTCAATTATCTGCCCCACCCTGGGCTCCAAACTCAAAGCTATTCCTGTGTCAGGAAGACAAAGATCAACTCTTCTTGTTAGACATGCTTAGCCAAGCAACTGGTAGGACACAAAACCACTGACTGACGGCAAACAATGTATAGTATCGCCTGCCTTTCTGTCTGGAGTCACGGCTTCCACCTACTGAGCAACATTTGTTTTGCTTTTGCTTTGCTTTGTGCTGGGCTTCAAACTCTGGGTCTTCAGCCTGCCAAGCAACGACTCTACCTATAAACAAGCTACATCCTACATCTGCAACCCACATTTGAAAGATAAGAAAACTGAGACCAAAAGCCATTCGGTAAATTGACTAATCACATAGGTATTGGGCTGGTAGATTGAAGCTGTGTGCACTCACCCAGTTGGTTCATGTTAGGCTCTTCAGAGCTGGGTTATTTAGGGATTTCCAAGAGGGACAATGTAGGTTATGGCAAAGAACACTCAGGGAAGAGAAAGATTAGAAAATCTATGCAAGGCATGTCACAAGTCTATAATCCCTATACTTGGAAGGCCAAGGCAGAAGAATCCCAAGTTCAAGACCAGCCTACACTACACAGGAAGTTCCAGGCCAGACTGAGATCAAGGAGACCCTGTCCCTAAAACCAAAAGAAAAAAGAAAATTCTCCTTGAAGAATACTGGTGCATGTCTGAAATTCCAGCACTCTGGAAGACTAAGGCCAGAGGATGGAGAATTCAAGACTAGCATGGACTAGATAAGGAGAGCCCGTATCAAAAGAAAAAGGAAAGAAGGTGGGAAGGATGAAGGAAAAGACCAAAAGGAGAGGTAGGCAGGGGGATCCATAGAGACTAGCTAGACTTCAAAGCCATTCTTGACTCCTTTCAAGTCACAAATCTTGATCATCTACAAATCCGAATGTATTCAGTTAGCAAAAGCACAAAAGATGCTCAAAAGCTGGACATGACCCAGTTCTTGTAACACAGACCTGTAATCCTAGCTACTTAGGAAGTTGAGGCAGGAGGATAACAAGTTCAAGGCCAGCCTGTACTACACAGGAAGTTAGTGAGAGCTTTCAAAAAGTAAGAGAACTAATGATTAGCTCAGAGGCTCAGCACTTGTGTGGCACGCATGAGCCCCTGGGTACAATCTCTAGCATTACGACCAGCACCACCAACAAAATAAAAACAAAAACAGGAGGAGGAGGAAAGAAAGAACGAACAGACAAAGGCTGGGCACAGTAGCCCACACCTTTAATGAAGCCCTCATAAGGCAGAGGCAAGCATTCCAGGACAGCCTGGTCTACATAGTGAGTTCCAAGCTAGCCAAGGCTACATCATGAGATTCTGAAAAGAGGCATGGTGGTTGTCTTAAAAGACAGATCGCCAAGCCTGACAGCCCTTAATATCTTCATCAGAGCAGCTGTGACTACTTCCAAGTGTCCCTCAATGGCTTGCTGACATTTCTTCATAGCTGGGGGTGGGGGTGGGGTCATTAGAGCCTCCCCTGAGATTTTAGCCCTCCTTCCTGCATCTCCCTCCCACCTATATGTATCTCTGCTCGGGCTTCATGTAGACTGCCAGAGAGGATGTAGTGTGGAAGGTTAACTCTGGGGGAACTCCATCTTCACAGCTATCAGAGGGAGTGGTCTCCACAGTGGGGGGAGACTCAGTGGTACAGTGAGTTCTTCAAGGAAGCCCAGTAAACTCACTGGTTCACCAAAAGAGACTTTGGGCAAATTGTTACTTTGGTCTGTTGTTGGTTATCCTGTCCGGGTTGAGTGGACGTTCTAGTCTCCCCAGGAAAATTTCATGAAATACTGATGCACTGTCCATTGCTGTGAAGAGACACCATGACCAAGGCACTTTTGGTTGTTGTTGTTGTTTGTTTATTTGTTTGTTTGTTTGAGGCAGGGTTTCTCTATCTAACAGCTCTGGGTGTCCTGGAATTTGCTTTGTAGGCCAGGCTGGCCTCAAACTCACCGGAGACCATGGCAACTCTTATAAAGGAAAACACAAACATTTAATTGGGGCTGGCCTGGCTTACAGTTTCAGAGGTGTAGTCCATTATAGTCACGGTGGGAAGCAAGGCAACATGCAGGCAGACATGGTGCTGGAGAGGCAGCTGAGAGTTCTACATCTCGATCCACAGGCAACAAGAAATGAACTGTATTCTACACTGGGCATAGTTTAAGCATATAAGACCTCTAAGCATGCCTTCACTGTAACACACCTCTCCTAACAAGGCCACACCTACTCCAGCAAAGCCACTCCTTATGGGCCAAGCATTCAAACACATGAATCTGTGGGAGGCAGACCTATTGAAACTACCACGTGCCCCCATGTAATCCTAGCACTGGGGGTGGGGGATGGGGCAGGTGGACTGTAAATTTGAGTCCACCCAGAGCTAAATAGTGTGATTCTGTCTCAAAAAAAAAGAAAGAAAGAAAGAAAGAAAGAGAGGAAGAAAGAAAGAAGAGAAAAGAAAGGAAGGATGGTGGTGGTGGCACATGCCTTTAGTCCCAGAACTTGGGAGCAAGTTCCAGGACAGCCAGAGCTATACAATAAACCCTGTCTTGAAAAACAAACACAAAAAAGGAAAAAAAAGGGGGGGGGGGATGGGAGGTGGCCTTTCCATGGAACCTAGGCTGGCCTGAAACCCACTCTATAGCCAGCCTTAAACTTTTGTTGTTGTTGTTTTGTTTGTTTTGAGATAAGGTTTCTGTGGAACAGCCCTGGCTGTCCTAGAACTCACTTTGTAGACCAGGCTGGCCTTGAACTCACAGAGATCCACCTGCCAAGGTGTGCATCACCACACTGGGCCAACCTTAAACTTTCAATTCGCTTTATTCTATAGTTGTTTCTTAAACACATACATAGTCATGGTGCAGGCCTACAGTACCAGCTAGGAGGAAGCTGGTGTGGGAGGGTCAACAGCCCAGGAGTCCATGAGCGGCCTAGGCAACATAAAAGGACCCTGTGTCAGAGAAGGAAGAGAATGAAAAAAAGTGCACACCTATACTCCTAGCACTCAGGAGCTAGAGGCAAAGGTCCTGCAGACCCAACAGCTGGCCTACGAAGCAGGAGTCGGGGTGTGGGGGATGGGCTGGGAAAAGCTTGGTTGAGTACTGGACAGGATGAAGGTCCCGGTGTGATCTCAAACACCACATAAACCTGGCCTGGTGGCCCAGACCTGCAACCCCAGCACCAGAGGCAGAGGCAGGGGCGTCACTTGAGTCCTGCTTGTTCTACGTGGTAAATTCCAGATCCCCATGGGTTATAGTGAAACCATCTCAAAAACAAACACCTCAAATCAAAGAAACAAACCCAGCCAAGATAAAAACTTCCCCAGAACACAAAGAGAAGCCTAACAGCTATACATCTATTGTATGATCAGATCTTCAAAAGATAAGTGTGTATGTCCACACAAAGACTTCCTCCTATATGTTTATAACAGTTCCAAACTGAAGACAGTTCAAACACTCAACGACTGGGTAAACAAATTACAGATACACATTGATTTCCAGCCGGGCGGTGGTGGCACACGCCTTTAATCCCAGCAGTCCGGAGGCAGAGGCAGGCGGATTTCTGTGAGTTTGAGGACAGCCTAGTCTACAAACTGAGTTCCAGGACAGGCACCAAAGCTACACAGAGAAACACTGTCTTGAAAACAAACAAACAAAAAAGAAATTGATTTCTAAATAATTATGCTAGCCGGGCGGTGGTGGCACTCGGGAGGCAGAGCCAGGCGGATCTCTGTGAGTTCGAGGCCAGCCTGGTCTACAAAGCAAGTTCCAGGAAAGGCGCAAAGCTACACAGAGAAACCCTGTCTCGAAAAACAAAACAACAACAACAAAAAATTATGCTGAAAGAAGTCCAAGAGAACAAGATGGTTGATGCCATTAGTACAGAAGTCCAGGAACTCCAATCCCATCTACCGTGACAATTTGTGGGGGAGAGGAAAGGCTAACAGCGGGACACAGTAAGTTCTGTCCTTTTGCACGACTCTACGGGTCTCTCTCCAGAATCACGGGAATAAGTGTGCAGTCGGAAGACCTACATGTTAGCACCTTGGCTCTTTCCCAGAGCGGACAGGAGCGAGGCGCCGCGCCGCCTGGTGTCACTAGAGGGCGCTTGGACCTCGCCAGCCTGACGGTGTGGGTCGGCGGAGCTGGCGGCCCCTAGCGGCAGAGACCTCAAGCTGTGCCCCTCTCCGCAGTGAGTCCCAGGCCGGGAGTTCTCAGCATAGCAGGTTTTATTTTTTATTTTTTGTTTTTTTGTTTTTTAGAGCTAAGGGCCGAACCCAGGGCCTTGTGTTTGCTAGGCAAGCGCTCTACCTCTGAGCTAAATCCCCAACCCCAGCGTGGCAGGTTTTAATATGTCGCGGTTTTGCTTTGCCTGTACAGTTAAAGCATATATTTCTATTTATGTATGGGTAGCACTGGTTCCAAAGAGAGGAGCTGGCTGGATGAAGAAGGTAGAGTTCTTTCCCCTTACACCATTAGTTCAGTGCTCAAGACTTGCACTGTTAATTTTTTTTTTTTTAAATTAAAAACTAAACCAGAGTTCAGTACCCAGCTCACGACCATGGTTAATTCCAGTTTCAGAAGACCTGGTGACCTCTTCTGGATCCAATGGCACCAGACACAGATATGATGCACACACATACATGCAAGCAAAACATATGCATACATAAAATAAAAAAAAATAAGATTTTTTTCTGAGACAGGATTCGTCTGTGTAACCCTCTATCCTGAAACAGTAGTTTCTGTAGACCAGGCTGGCCTCAAACTCAGAGATCTGACAGCCTCTGCCTCCAGAGTGCTGGAGCCATGTGCCACAATTCCCGGCATAAAAAATGAAATCTTAACTTAGAAAAACAAGAAAACCTAAACTTCAAGCTAGTCAGGGTGGCCCATGCCTGTAATCTTAGCACTCAGAAGACTGAGGCAGGAGGATCATCAGGAGTTGGAAGCCAACTTGGGCTACAGAGAAAAACCCTGTCTCTAAAACAAAAATGAAACAAAACAAAATGAGCAACCAATCAAACAACAAACACTCCCTAAACTTCTGTAAGGCATATGAACCACCCCAGGAACAGAGTGAAACAGCCCTCTGACGCCTAGTGTGGTGTGTGTGTTGTTGTCGTGGGGTAGGGTTTCTCATGTACCTAGTCTGGCCTAGACCCTGCGGCTTCAGCCTCCTGAGCAGCTAGGGTTACAGGAGTCCACACTGCACTAGCTGACATTCTGAGGTGGCTTGAGGCTTCTTTTGATTTGAGACAGGGATGTGTTACATACCCCGGGCTGGCCTGGAACTGACTTGGCATGTCAGGCTGGTCTCAACCCTGAACAATCCTCTTGCCTTAGCTTTGTAAGTGCTTGACTGTAGACAAGAGTCACACGTTCTGAATTTAAAGCTATAGAGGGTGGGTACAGATCAGTGTAAAGAGTGTTTGTTCCCTACACACTTCATTATGTCATCTCATCTGTTACAAATCTTATGAACTCAGACTGTCCCTCATATGTTTAAATTTTTCCCTTTTTTTGTTAGTTTTGTGTGTGTGTGTGTGTGTGTGTGTGTGTGTGTGTGTGTGTGTGTGTTTCCTACATGTAGATACGTGCACCATGTGCATGCCTGGTATCCATAAAAACCAGAAGAGGGGACAGATCACCTGAAACTGGAATTATAGATGGTTGTGAGCCACCATGTGAGTTCAGGGAATGGAATTCTGGTAAGAGTAGTCTTAACCACTCTCCAGCCCCACTTTTTTTTCTTTCTTTCTTTCTTTCTTTTTGAGAAAAGGTCTCTATAGTGGGTAGCCATTCCAGCTTTGATCTGGAAGTTCCAACCCCCATTGAGGCTTTGGTAACTGTCACGCCTACAAGGCGGGGCGAAGAGAGGACCCTGAAGACCGAGATCCGGTTGTGCGGCCTCGCTTCCTGCTTGGACCGGGACTCTAGAGGCAGACCGAGGAGAGTTCTCCAGAGAACAACGCCGGACTAGCAGGAAATAACTGCTTAAGCTAAAGCTGAACCTGTGCACTAATTTGAAAGAATACAAAAGAAGCTGAACATGTGGTCCATGCCTTTAATCCCAGCACTCAGGGAGAGGCAGGTGTGTCTTTCACAGAACCCGCCACCTACCTATCCCTTCATTTGTAAGTTATGCCATTAAATAAATCTCCCTTTTAACTACGTGGAGTGGCCTTAATAATTTCACCAATAGGTCTCCATAGCTCAGGCTGGCAATTCTCCTGCCTCAGTCTTGCAAAAGCCAGGACTACAAATGTATGCTATCATGCTTGGCTCTTAAAAATGTGTTTTGTAGATGTTTTTCCAAGCCAGGATTCAGTCAGGTTTACATATCATGTCATTTGTCTCTTAACTACTTCTGGGAGGTGCTGTGGGCTGAAAATAAGGTCTTGAACATTACAGGCCAGTGTTCTACTACTGAGTCATACCCCCAATCTTTTCCAGTTTAAAATGCCTAAAAATATTTTCCTCTCCCCACCCTCCAGTTCTGAGACAGAGTCTCACACGCACCCCTGGCTGACCCAGAACTCACTATATGGATCAGGCTGGCCTTGAACTTGCACAATACCTCTTGTCTCTGCCTCCTGAGTGCTGCATGAGCCATGGCTAAAAGCTGTTCATTTTTTGACAAGCTATCCCAGTGGCTCCAATTCATATGCACAGTTCAGACTTTACAGCCACACATCTTAGCTTCGATCCACCTGCCTCTCCCTGAGTGCTGGGATTAAAGGCATGGACCACATGTTCAGCTTCTTTTGTATTCTTTCAAATTAGTGCACAGGTTCAGCTTTAGCTTAAGCAATTATTTCCTGCTAGGCTTTCATCTGACTTTGAACCAGCCCAGAAATCTGTAAAGTATTTTAACAAGTTTGATCATCAGTATATCTTCAATAAAAGACTCAAATCTTGAGCAGCAATGAGGAGAAAAAAAAAAGATATTAATGACAGACCATTTCATAAATTATAAAAGTTCAGTCCTAGATTTAATTCAAGCAAATGAATCACCTCTTCCATCTGGGCACTCCAGAGGATGCACAAACCTTCCACTGCTTAGAGAAAAGAAAGTACAGACACGTTAGTAGGGAGGATGAATTCAAAACCAGTCAGCAGTCAGAAGGCGCTTTAAGAGGCACAGTCCAGAAGTCCTGAAATGTCATTCCACTTATATCAATATCATGTTCCAGGATGAGACAGTAAACACAGAGTTTAATTTTATTTTATTTCAGTTCAGAGCCTGAAATAGGAACTCTTTGGTCTTTTGAACATTAACTTGACATTTGGAATCACCATTAGTTGGGACAAGAGGGAATTAGCTGGCTTGATGGTTGATTCTAACCCAAGGATGAAGTTTTCACAACTCCAGGACGGGGATTCTGCCCACTGCCCACAGCAACCATGTGTCACACGAGTACAGCTGAAGGCTCTGGAGCAAACAGCAGCCCAGACTTTGGCATCCATGTGTACTGGGCCAACTCTGCTCACTCTACCGAACACTGGATCCCTCTGGCCTGGCTCAATTTTTCTACACCACAGCACTTACCATCCTTCAGCCCACTAAGTGCTTGCCTATATACTCTGCTACTATGTGTTAAGACCCTCCAGCCAGAATAGAAGTCTCATTCTCGAAGGGATCGTCATATGTTGTTCATCTGTAGACACTTGGTAAGTACTTGCAGAACTAATGAATGTTGTAAACAGTCTATATGGGTGACATCACCTGAAGGGCCGCCATGTCAGTGGGCCTCTTGGTTCAATTTCTTGAACTCCACCACTTGGAAGAAGATGTGCTCAAGGATATGTTTGGCATCCTGCTGATCCTTTGGAAGTTTACTGGTTACTCCAAGAATGTCACCACACTTTCTGACATAGAATTCGAGGTCTTCATCAGTACCTAAACACAGTACAGTTTGATTAAGCCTTCATTCCCACTCTTTCCAGAGTGCAGACACCGTTTCTGAGGTGTTCCCTTCCTCTTGAGATTACTCAATTCTTCCTAGAATGATATGATCATGGGACTTACATTCTGGCAACTCTGGGGACTTGGATGTGTTTTCATAAATAAGGACAAAAGTGGCACATTTTGTTGTTCTTTAGTGAGACAGTCTCATGTTACAGTCCAGACTGGCCTCAAACTTGTAACAGTCTTCCTGCCTGACTTCAGTTTCCTGAGTGCTGGGATTACAGGAGTGAGCACTATGCCTGACTTCAGTTTCCTGAGTGCTGGGATTACAGGAGTGAGCACTATGCCTGACTTCAGTTTCCTGAGTGCTGGGATTACAGGAGTGAGCACTATGCCTGACTTCAGTTTCCTGAGTGCTGGGATTACAGGAGTGAGCACTATGCCTGACTTCAGTTTCCTGAGTGCTGGGATTACAGGAGTGAGCACTATGCCTGACTTCAGTTTCCTGAGTGCTGGGATTACAGGAGTGAGCACTATGCCTGACTTCAGTTTCCTGAGTGCTGGGATTACAGGAGTGAGCACTATGCCTGACTTCAGTTTCCTGAGTGCTGGGATTACAGGAGTGAGCACTATGCCTGACTTCAGTTTCCTGAGTGCTGGGATTACAGGAGTGAGCACTATGCCTGACTTCAGTTTCCTGAGTGCTGGGATTACAGGAGTGAGCACTATGCCTGACTTCAGTTTCCTGAGTGCTGGGATTACAGGAGTGAGCACTATGCCTGACTTCAGTTTCCTGAGTGCTGGGATTACAGGAGTGAGCACTATGCCTGACTTCAGTTTCCTGAGTGCTGGGATTACAGGAGTGAGCACTATGCCTGACTTCAGTTTCCTGAGTGCTGGGATTACAGGAGTGAGCACTATGCCTGACTTCAGTTTCCTGAGTGCTGGGATTACAGGAGTGAGCACTATGCCTGACTTCAGTTTCCTGAGTGCTGGGATTACAGGAGTGAGCACTATGCCTGACTTCAGTTTCCTGAGTGCTGGGATTACAGGAGTGAGCACTATGCCTGACTTCAGTTTCCTGAGTGCTGGGATTACAGGAGTGAGCACTATGCCTGACTTCAGTTTCCTGAGTGCTGGGATTACAGGAGTGAGCACTATGCCTGACTTCAGTTTCCTGAGTGCTGGGATTACAGGAGTGAGCACTATGCCTGACTTCAGTTTCCTGAGTGCTGGGATTACAGGAGTGAGCACTATGCCCAGCCTAAAAGGACGAGCCTAATCAGAGTAAAGCTCGTCTGTTCTGGTTTTCCCACTCCCCAAATCAAGCACTGGTACACCACAAAGCACAAAAGAAATGGAAGGAACTCAGGTTACCAGGCTCTAAATATAAAGGTCACTGTGAAAAGGTGATGTATGAAGTTCAAAGTAGCATTTATGCTAACCATGGTGGTACACACCCAGAATCCCAGCATCTGGGAGACTGAGGAAAGAGGATTACAAGTTTGAGACCAGCCTAGGTGACACAGGAAGAGCCTGTCACATAAAAGAAAAATAGAAGTCTAGGGATCTAGTTCAGTGGTAGAGCACTGGGCTGCAGCACCGGGATCAATGTCTAGTACGGGAGAAAGGAAGGGGCGTTCACCGGAAGAGCATTATAGAAAAGTAAAGTCATCGGTTCAGTCCTTAGTAAAACAAAAACAAAACCCCACCGTTTACTGTAGATTATCATAGAAAAGCAGGCCATGATACAAGGTGGTTTGCATCTGTCCTCAAAGAGCTAAGACAGGGGATTCTTGAGTTTGAGGCCAGCCAAACTGACCCAGCTCAGTTTCAGAATCAACTTACATTACCCTGTGAAACCCTGTTTTAAAAACCCCAAAAAAAGCAGGGCCTGATGAGGAGAGGACACAGGGGGATCCGAAGTTCAGTCAGACTCAACTACATATTGAGTTCAAGGTCAGCTATATGAGCCCATCTCAACCTTCATCCCATGCCCTGAAAATTAGAAAAACACCAAGAAAAATGTACCAGTAATTACAACAGACTTCTGTGAAGCCATTCCTTAGCAGTCCTATATCTAAGATGGATAGTTATTACAGCTCTTCTTGGGACAGGGTTGTACACTGTAGCCCAGGCTGGCCTTGAACACAATGATCCTCCTGTCTCAGCCTCCTGAGTGCTGGGATTACATGAGCCAAGCTCCACACCACAGATTAAATGTGAAACAAGTGACCACCATTCATTTGCTAGTTAACATGAAGGATATTCCCAATTTCATTTTTTTTTTTTTTGTTTTGTTTTTGTTTTTTGGACACAGGGTTTCTCTGTGGTGCCTGTCCTGGATCTCGCTCTGTAGACCAGGCTGGCCTCAAACTCACAGAGATCCACCTGGCTCTGCCTCTTGAGTGCTGGGATTAAAGGTGTGCACAACATACAGCTCATTGCATTTTAAAAATAAATAATGTCATCTGTGTATGCTCATATGTCTTCTTAAATCGTATTCCCGGGGTGGGGTCACTGCTTCACAGTGAGTGGTTCATTTTATGTCTCTTGCTATTTGGGTGCAGGCCTGTTCACTGTATAGAAGCAGAGCATATTAGGAGGTTCAACAGGCAGAAGGACACTCCGATTTGAAGTCTACACAAGTCTTTTGGCCCTGACTTCTCTTTCTATTCTTGTTTCTTTTTTTAAAGAACACTTAACTGTTTTATTATTATTATTTGTATGTGTGTTGGGGCAGCAGCTAGTCCATGGCATCCATGTGGAGGTCAGAGGACAACTTTTATGAAGTTGGTTCTCTCCTTTTACCTGTAAGTGGGTTCCAGGATGTGAACGCAGGCAATCATGCTTTCACAAGCACCTTTACCTGCTGAGCCATCTGCCAGCCTGTGGCTCTTTTTAATCTACATGGTCCTGTGACCCAGATCTGTAGGGTAGAAGCCAGGTTAGTATTCATCTTACGGTCACTCAATTGGTCAGAACTAAGGGCCTATGGGGATCAAAAGTGAGCCGGACTTTTTCTGCTTAGCATCATGTTCTAGATTACCTCACCTCAGAGGACTGCATTCACATGAATGAAGACATGTTCAGCTTTATCCATGTGCTTGAATTTGGTTCTCCATAAACAATCTTTAAACATTCGCTTACAGCAGGTCATAGAGGTTCACGGTATATAAAGGTCATAAGAAAACAATGGAACTGGCTAATACTCACACTTGTTGGTGATCTGAGCAAGACGTGCCTTCTCAGAGGAGAATGTCTCATCTAAGTCAAACAGCTCCAGGGGAGGGGGTGGTAATTCCCGGAAACTAGGAGGGAAGACCTAGAAGAAATGAAGGCTTTAAGCAAAGTCTCTCAGATCCTAACAAGACAAGAATAAGAAGCAACAAGAGGCTGACTGAGCCCTTCCCCTGGGAGGAACCAGCCCAACTCCATCACCTCCAGCTGCCCTCATCCATTAGGCCTATGTCAAGTAAGGCCGAGTCTCTTGTGAGCAATCAAGCAGAACCAGCTTTAACTACACCACTAAACTGACCAAGCCAATATAGCAGTGCCATGAATTCAGCAAAAACCCAGAGCTTAGGCTGGTGTGGAACGTTTGATGCCACAACCTGTTCCTATATAATCATGCCTTTGTTTGTTTTGAGACGGGATCTTGTTGTATAGCCCAGGGTGCCCTCAAATTTGTGATCCTCTTGCCATAGCCTCCTGAGTCCTGAATTATAGGTGTACATCATTACACCCAGCTAGTTATTATGTGTTCATTAGGAACAGAAGTCATTGGAGAAGCAGATGTAGTGCAGAAAGGGCTAAACTTAACATTCATAGGTATGGATCCTTGGTAAACTAGTAACTACCAGCTCTCATTGTTGGTTAAGTGGTGGTGCTCATGGCTGGCTGCCGCCTGTGGCGGCCATGCCAACGGAGGAGAGTGCTGGAGGAGAGTCACAAGCCATGGTTACCTGGGGGGGGGGGGGGTGGCACGCACAGAGGGCACTCTCGCTTTTTAGGCTGGGACTCCATCACAGGCTGGTGACGTAATTAAGGACATAATCCTTACACTCATGACAAGTAACCTGATGCCTTCCACGATATAAATATCACCATCAGCAATTTCAAGTTAGCAAATTGAAGCCAGAATGTATGGGGACAGGGAAAGATAACACAAGTTCGGTTAATAATTGTACCAGCTGGTTTTATATCAACTTGATACAAGCTAGAGTCATCAGAGAGAAAGGAGCCTCAGTTGAGAAAATGCCTCCATGAGATCCAGCTGTAAGGCATTTTCTCAATTAGTGATCAATGGGGGAGGGCCCAGCCCATTGTGGGTGGTGCCACCCTGGGCTGGTGGTCCTGGGTTCTATAAGAAAGCAGGCTGAGCAAGCCATGAGAAGCAAGCCAGTAAGCAGCACCCCACCATGGCCTCTGCATCAGCTCCTATCTCTAGGACCCTGCCCTGTATGAGTTCCTGTCCTAACTTCCTTCAGTGATGAACAGCAATGTGGAAATGTAAGCCAAATAAACCCCCTTCCTCCCCAAATTGCTTTTTGGTCGTGGTGTTTTGTTGAAGTAATAGAAACCCTAAGACAATAAAGTACTCAAAAGTTACACAATGCCTTACATATGGCCGCTGTTCTGTAGCTTCTTTTTCTCAACTGAAACATTCCCCCCAGAAGGGAAAATAGAGACTCATACCAGTTAGAAAACTTACAAGTCTCAGGAAGCTCACAAAATTACAAGACTCACAATCTATCTGGAGGTTAAATAAGCAGTACATTACTTGGAGAGTTGGATGCTACTCTCAAGTGGAACTGCCTGCAAGGTGGGTAGAAAACTCCAAGATGCAGCTTTCCTGAAAATTCACCTATGCTGGGGTTGGGCTTTTTGGTGATGCAGCTGGCTGAGAAGTAACCCTGTTCCTGCCCTCCTGTGAATAACTCTTCACCCATGCTCATGTAAGTAAGCCACTACAAAAACTCACTGGCTTACTAAAGTAGACTTGGGTGGAATCATGTTTTTGGTCTGTCATCAGTGCTCTCTAGGGTGAACATGTCTGTTCACATCTCCTTAGTAAGTCATACAGTGGCTGTATGGCCCCAGGCTGTTAAAACTAAACTAAGGATCTGAGTACCCAATGCCTGGGAAGGCACCTCAAGGATTTTCTACCTCTTTACCCAATGTGGTGGTTTGAATGAGAATAGCACCCATAGGCTCATGTATTTGAATGCTGTGTCCTTAGTTGGTGGAACTGTTTTGGGAAGGATTAGGAGGTGTGGCCTTGTTGGAGGAGTTGTGTCAAAAGCTCACACCAGGCCCAGTCTTGTGCTCTCTCCATGTCCTACTTGTGGATCAGATGTAAGCTCTCAGCTACTGTTCCAATGCTATGCCTGCCTGCGTGCCTGCTGTCATGCTCCTCATCATGACGGTCATGGACTCACCTTCTGAAACTGTAAACAATCCCCCAATTAAATGCTTTCTTTTACAAGTTACCTTGGTTATAGTGTCTTGTCAGAGTAATAGAAAAGTAATTAAGGCACTCAGACAGTCTCATATATGCCTTCCAACCACCCAGCCCCAAGATGGAAAAGTTTAAGCACTAGGAAAGCCCATGCTCTGACTCCTTGGTCACTTTCCCCATGTAGAAGTCCCTATAGAATGCTAACAGATGTGATGTCTGTATGTGCTTAAAGGTAGAGCACTGGGACTCTATGAAGGTGCCCACATGGAGGGCAAGCAGTGAGCTCTGCAGCAGGAGCCCCCAAACACAATTACTCACCGCAGGCTGAAGGGCCGGCAGCGGCATCTCAAACTGAGGCTGGACAAGCTGGAGTGGTTCATGTTTCACATTTAGCTCCTCATGAGCCCTGGGTTAGTAAGATGACAAAAATGTGGGAATAAAGGTAAGACACTGTGGTTAAGGCACACATCAACACTATTCAGAAAATACACAGTGTGTTGCTCTAACAGTCGTGGAAACAGTTCAGTAATAGGGCATATGCCTAAGATGTGCAAGGGTCTGGGTTCTAGCCTCATCACTTCCAGAAAGCAAAGCAAAGCAAAACAAAACCTGTTGTTCTGGGCTGGTGAGGTGACTCAGCAGGTATAGAACTTGCCACCAAGCCTGATGACCTAAGTCTGATTCCCAGAACCCACATGGTAGAAAGAGAGAACCAACTCCTGTAAGTTATCCTTTGACTTCCACATATGGGTACACACGTACACATACACGCACGTGCCACACACACACACTGTGATGGCTAATCTTGTTTGTCAACTTGACACACCTGGGAAGGAGGAGCCTCAGTTGAGGAACTGCCTCCATCAGACAGGCCTATGGGGCATTTTATTGGTTGCTATTGATACAGTAGGACCCAGCCCACCGTGAACAGTACCATCCTCTGAGCAGACATCCAGAGTTTATAAGAAAGCTTCCAGCGAGGAACTGTGACCAGGAAGTATAAGATGAAATAAACCCTTTCCTCTTCAAGCTGCTTTTGGTCATGTGTGTGAGCCCATTCTCGGGTTCCTCGTGGCTTTACCCAGCAGGTCCGCATAGAGGATGATTAGACCACGGGCCTGAGTGCAGGTGTCTGAGATGGTCTGCACTTGGCTGTGCTGGGGGAGGAGGTCTTTTGCTCCACCCCTTGGCGTCTCTATAAAAACCCTGGGGCAGAGACAGTTGGGGCCCATTGGAAAAGGTTCCAGGCCCTCTCGAGGCTATCCTTTATTTTCTATCTGTTTATCTCTGCAAGATTCTCCGCAATAAATCCTTCTATCTAATATTTCCTGCTGCTCACACTCAAGAAAACTCTGGGGAACTGTGGGGGTGGTTGGGTAAATGCCCACAGTCATGGTGTTTATCACAGAAACAAACCAAATTATGACACATAAAATTAAATAAAATATAATGCAAAGGGAAAATAATTTAATTTAAGAGTGTTACTCTGCCTAACAGGATATCTTCTAAGATACTTCTCTAGGGAATCACAAAGTTTTATTTGAGAACTGAAAGGAAAACTTCCTTTTAAATTTCAACTGTCCTCTCAACGGGCTTTGGTTTTTACCTGATGCATACTGTGCCTCTTGTAACTCACTGTGTTTCCAGACTTGTTTTCACTACCGAGAGACAGCAGTCCAGTATGAGACTGCTTCTGGTAAGTGAACACATCTTCATGATATCGACTCCCATGGGGACACTTTTCTCAGCAGTACTGACTCACTGTCTGCTGTGTGCCAGGCAGCTTTAACTGTCATAAGCACCACAGCAAGGAGGGACAAAGGGGGTTCTCCTGGGACCTACATGCTACGGAACAGACACACAGAAAACCGGGTAACATGCAGGTGTCAGTACGTAGTATGAAGAAAAACAAATCCAGGATAGAAAGACAGGAAGGAGGCAAGAAGTGGGGCTGGTCAGAGAAGCCCTGAGTAAGAGAGAGGGAAGAAGTCACACAGTTATCTTGGAAAGGATCTTAAGCTGAGTCAGGCTTGTGTAGGACATGCCTATCCCAGTGTCCAGAAGGTTGTGGCAAAAGATCGCAAGTTCAAGGCCAGTCTGGGACACTGTATGTTTCACATCAACCTGAAGTACAAAGTAAAACCTAATCTCAAGAATAAGCTTCTAGGAGGCAGCAAAGACTCCTTGTTTGTCACAGTACAGTGGGGAGAATGGTGAGGCCATCAGAGACTCAGGAGCCAAGCTCAAGCGGCTGCTGTGTGGCTTCTGCTTTGCCTTCACTGGCCCTGGCATTCATTTTGTCCTTTGTAGTGTATGTAATTCTGCAAGTTGGCACAACTCCTAGTCCAATTTAATTTTTCTCCTTATTCTTTTCATTTAGTGTTTTTGAGACAGGGTTTATTTGTCTTCCACATGTAATCCTCCTGTCTCAGCCTCACAAGTGTGGGTGGGGATCACAGGCCTGACACCACTGTACCTGGCCTCACATGTACATTTAATACATATTTGTGGCCTTTCAAAATTAAGTGAGAGAAGCAAATGCCAGTGAGTCTACAACCTCAGGCAGGGGTGAGGTCTATGTCTAGAGAAAGGCAATCAGCTAAGCTACTGCTCTCAGTCACTGTCTGCACACTCTCGGGTGCCTGGGGGAGAACCTCTCCTAGCAATGAGGGTTATGGGTTCAAGACAAGCCAGACCCTGTCTCAGAAATACTACATGAACAGAATAAGGGGAAAATTAAGTTGGACAAGGAGTTGCACTACTTAGCAGAGTTACAGACAATACAAAAGGACAGAGTCCCATGGACGGAAGACAACAACTGGTGAGCACCTACCCACTACACACCACATGGTGAGACTCTACCCACTACACACCACATGGTGAGCCTCTACCCACTACACACCACATGGTGAGCACCTACCCACTACACACCACATGGTGAGACTCTACCCACTACACACCACATGGTGAGCCTCTACCCACTACACACCACATAGTGAGCATCTACCCACTACACACCACATGGTGAGCATCTACCCACTACACACCACATGGTGAGCATCTACCCACTACACACCACATGGTGAGCATCTACCCACTACACACCACATGGTGAGCATCTACCCACTACACACCACATGGTGAGCCTCTACCCACTACACACCACATGGTGAGCATCTACCCACTACACACCACATGGTGAGAATCTACCCACTACACACCACATGGTGAGCATCTACCCACTACACACCACATGGTGAGCATCTACCGACTACACACCACATGGTGAGCATCTACCCACTACACACCACATGGTGAGCACCTACCCACTACACACCACATGGTGAGAATCTACCCACTACACACCACATGGTGAGCATCTACCCACTACACACCACGTGGGGAACAGCTACCCACTACATACCACGTGGTGAGCATCTACCCACTACACACCACATGGTGAGCATCTACCCACTATACACCACATGGTGAGCATCTACCCACTACACACCACATGGTGAGCATCTACCCACTACACACCACATGGTGAGCACCTACCCACTACACACCACATGGTGAGCATCTACCCACTACACACCACATGGTGAGCATCTACCCACTACACACCACATGGTGAGCATCTACCCACTACACACCACGTGGGGAACAGCTACCCACTACACACCATGTGGGGAACAGCTACCCACTACACACCATGTGGGGAACAGCTACCCACTACACACCATGTGGGGAACAGCTACCCACTACACACCATGTGGGGAACAGCTACCCACTACACATCACAAGTTTTCTGACCCTGCAGTGCAGGGTCGCAGAACTCATTTCATTAGGCCTCAAAACACTCTAGACTGTGGCATAATTACTGAAGCAAGAGGAAGCAGAGGTGTGGAGACTTGAAGTAGCTTCCAAAGTTGACTTTTTAAGAGACAGGTAAGATGTAGTCTGGGCTGAGTCTGAACTCAGTCATCCTCCTTCAGTCTCTCTGCACCCTGTGCTGATATTACAAGGTTGTGCCAGTGCACCCCACTCAACAAACATTTCTTTATTTGAACCTGTGTCTGCCAAGCTGTGTGCTGTCAGGGATGAGAATGGTTTTAGGAACTGAATCCGCTGGAGTACGAGACTCTACAGCAAGCCTCATTATCTAACAAAGCCCTGGAAATTTACCCATGTTGTATAAGTCCTGGCAAGGGAGCAGCTGAGAGACAGGACCAGGGTCCAATCTGTGGGAAACTAGAAAAGACGTCTAGTAGAGGCACATGCTTCAATCTGTATTCCTGAAATAGCCAAAACAATTTTTTCCAGTATCTGGGAGCCTCACATGTTAGGTGAGTGCTCTTCCACTGAGCTGGGCTTAGCACTCAAAATACTGCAGCAGCCTGTCAAATGACCAGAGTCAGGAAGAATGGAGACTCACTGTAGATGCAGTGTTAACAGTGGAGCTAGGAAGAGTAGCTGAGGTTTAAAGGCTCTCGGGCATGTGCCTCATAGGCTGTGATGATAAGTCCAAGAGACTCAGTGCTCTCTCTGCTCTGTTTAAGTGCTTCTAAAGAGGACCAAATATATCTGTTTACTAAGGAGTTCTTGGAACCCAGCACTCATGCTAAACCCAGAAAAGTTGTTGGCAAAGTAGAAAAGTATTGGTTATCCTAAATGCCCTTTAGATCCTGGGACACAGGGGGATAGTAATTAGTAGTAGTTCCTCTATTTCATGCATGCACCCAACACCAACTTCCCTACTGACTTCATCACAGATCTGAGAACACGTTCTCCTGTTAATCTGACATGACCTAACTACAATCTTCAGGCTCATGTTTTCAAACAGTGGACTGCAGTGTGGAGCCCAGGCAGCCTCAGTACTGACTTGATGACCTTGGGGAGGCAGGTGGTATCCAGCTGGTAAATGGACAGGTCAAAGAGGGTGGTAAAGTCACGAGGGTTCTCATCACCCTCCTGGAGACACACTCGGAGCTGCTCTGAAAGGGTGGCAGTGTCTGGTACCATCGTGTAGTCGGAAATCTAAAAGCCAAAAGAGAGTTCCTTTCAGCACAAGTAAATGGGAGTTCACTCTGACAAGCAGCCACCATCTCAGGTCTCAGTCTACGAAACCTCTATTTCCTTGCCGAGAGATCTCACCACTGCCATCACTGACAACTCCCATCAGACACCTCAAGCCGAAAGAGGAAAACAGCTACTGGACTGAACCCCAAAGTTGACTGAGTCCAACTCTCCAATTACACACAGCTGAACACAGCTGGGGCCGTGCTGACTCTGGCATTCTCCTTTTACTATCATGGTCTTTCACTTTGAATACTAAGCAATCAACTTTTTCTCTCAAGTTTACTCACATCTCCATCTGAGGCAATACCCCTTTATCACTTCAACCATTCAAAACAATTTTCCTTAAGACTTTTTTAACGAACAACTTTTTTTTATTATTACAGTGAGAAATTGGAGGCGAAAAGACAAAGTCCATAAACTCCCACTACAACATACACCCCCTCTCCCCCAGCATCCGGGCCATGTCTGCTCTCTCCTGTTAGAGATGCATGAGCATGTGTAGCACCAATGCAAACAGGCCTACCCTGTGCACACTATATCCCAGTCCTTCTCCCCTAGCCAGGGACATCCCCTAGCACTGTTCAGAAGCAGTGAAGATGTGCTCTATGCTGGTAATAGTAAAAGACCAGGAGAATCTAAATGTCCATCTCAAGAGGACACTGTTTAATAAAGGGCAGTATAAGCAAAGGGAAAACATGGCTCAGTGTTAAGAGCTTTCCCCAGGACCAGCGTTTGGTCCCCAGTACCCACTTCATGTGGCTCACAACTACCTATTACTCTAGCTGGTCATCTGAAGGGCTGGGGGATGGCTCAGACATTGAATGTTTTGCATATGGGAAACTCAGGATTTGACCTCCACCACAAAACAAACAAACCAAACAGCTAGTCCTGTTTCACAAAAATCTTTACCTTCAGCACAGGAGACTTGCCTGAGCATTATAGAAATAATACAATGCATTCACTTTTTTTCTGTAGCCCTACCATCAATTTAATCCCAGTACTTTGGAAGGCAGAGGTGGGTGGCTATCTGTGAGTTCAAGGACAGCCTTGTCTACACACTGAGTTCTAGGCTCACCAAGACCATGCAGTGAAACCCAGTCTAAATAAATACAAAACCAAAAATGAGCCGGGCGGTGGTGGCGCACGCCTTTAATCCCAGCACTCGGGAGGCAGAGCCAGGTGGATCTCTGTGAGTTCGAGGCCGGCCTGGTCTACAGAGTGAGATCCAAGAAAGGCACAAAGCTACACAGAGAAACCCTGTCTCAAAAAACCAAAAAAAAAAAAAAAAAAAAAAAAACCAACAACTTCTCCCACTCCTCAAACTTTTTTAAATCAAGAAACAGACAGATAACTGCCCTTCCCAGCAACATGGGGCAGCTTTAACAACTTCAGTCTCCAATGACAGTGGGCTAAGGGCGAGAGCAATGGCAAGGAGACTAATTGTGCCATGACACAGCCCAGCACACAACCTGGAAGACAGAAACAGGCCAGCCATCTCTTTTCACTTCCTGGCCAGAGGCCCTCCATGAAATCCTAGTTCAGTCATCAAGACTCACACATCCAAACAGAAACATAAAGAGTACTCCCAGGATGACTAGCTGTCCTAACTTGTTCTCTTTTTATGTTTACTTTGCATTTTACTTGTTTATTGTATGTGTGGGGACACATGGGTCAAGGCATGCAGGTGGCAGCAAGAGGACAATACAAAGGAGCTGGCTCTCTCCTTCCATCATGTGGGTCCCAGGGATTGAACTCAGGCTGTCAGGTTTGGCAACAAGGGCCTTTACCCACCGAGCCATCTCTCTAGCCCAGCAATCTTCTAGAGGGTCAAATTTTTTGTTAAGATTTATTTATTTATGTATGTATGTATGTATGTTAAGATTTGTTTGTTTGTTTGTTTGTTTATTTATTTATTATGTATACAATGTCCTGCCTGCATGTATGCCTGCAGGCCAGCAGAGGGCACCAGATCTCATTACAGATGGTTGTGAGCCACCATGTGGTTGTTGGGAACTGAACTCAGGTCCTCTGGAAGAGCAGCCAGTGCTCTTCACCTCTGAGCCATCCCTCCAGCCCTCGAGGGTCCATTTTAAATCCTGATATTTATATGGAAGCACTGGCTTCAACTATTGCTATCTGGCTTTCTATAACGTGCCCTTCCTTTCCCCAAGCAGCAGCTCTTTGTTTCCAACTGACTTGGGGCTGAGTTAAGAGACATCTATTCCTCTGAAGTGGTTCTAAGAAGCTGGCCTCATTCTCCATGTCAGTCTTCTGATGATTCAGTCTCCTACCTCTGGGTCCTCAGCATCAATCTGGTTTAGGTGGATGTCTCCTGTTGTGAGCCACTGGAACACAACATCCTGCATTTAAAATGATAAATATAGTTAGTTAGACACCTGGCTGTTTGGGAAGGCTCAAGGTCAGGCTAGACAAATTAATTGAGAAGGGGAGAAAAGACAACTAGTAATTTTAAAAAGGATGATCAGCCTTCTGTCAGTAAAATCTCTGGAAATTAACAGGTTTTCTTCAGTCTATGCAACCTTTATTATCATTTGCTTTAGGGTATTCTAACATGTAACAAGCAAAACTTACTAAAACCTGTTCACAATCCTAAAGCAACCTTTGTTTACTAGGATGACAGGCTAAACTCTTAAAAACACACCTTTTTAACTTTGGCTATTATAATATGACAAAATCATAATTATACAAAACAAAAAAAATTCAACTTTTCAAAAGCAGACATTTAGGTTTTGGAGCTCAGTCGAGGCCCTAGAACCAGGTAGACCTCTAAGTCCCCCTCCCACTACAATGTAAGATGAGCAGGGCTCGTCCCACTAACAGAGAAGCTCAGTGGACACATCTTCCTCTGGCAGGTGAGTTGCTGGAATTCTATGGTGTTCAGGTCTCGCAGACACTAGGAAAATGCTTGTTTCCCTGTGGGGCATACATGGGCTGCAAAGAGGGTGCCGAGAGAAATTCAGATAAATAGAGCTTAAGCTTTAAGCTGTTTGTACAGAGAGTGGATACAAATGGTACCAGAGGAAGTTAGTTTAAGCTGTTTGTACAGAGAATAGATACAAAGGATGGCTAAGAAAAAGTTAGCTTGGGTTGTTTGTATGGAGATTAAAGACAAGTTATTTATGCTAAAATAAGATACTAAAAACAGGAGATGGTGTCAGGACATAAACAACTTGTAAATAGGGTGATCTTTAAAATGATTGGTTTGTTCCTTCACTCCCTCCTAGGGTTCTGAGGTTTTCTGGTATAAAAGAGGCTTACTGCCTCTGATTGTCTCCGGGTAAGAGGGAGGCTGGGGAACGGGGGTGAGCGGTGTGCACTTGCCTTTCCTCGGTTCCAGGCCACCTCTTCACAGGTGACCTAAGTTCCTGGTGAGGCAGGTCCCCACAGCTGGTGCCCTAATGTGGGGCTTGAAGTACTTCGGCTGAGGCCAAGCGGTCTTCCAGGGTAAGTGAAACCCTCAGTATGGGTAATGCAACCTCCTCAAGTGATAAGCCAGCCCTCAAGGTCCTGCGTTATATGTTTAAGTCTAGAGGGCTTGAAATTTCTAAAAGTAATATTGTCGCCACCTGGGAGATTATAATTCTCCTTGCCTTTTGGGTGCCTAGTGCCAACCTTTTTCCTGCAGCACTTGGGCCCAAATGGAAAAGTTGGCAAGAGAAAGGGGGAAACATTTCGGCATACTGCCACCCTGGGCTTCTACCCCACTATCACAGCCCTTAAGGTGGCTTTTCACCCAGATTCTCTGCTACCCCCTTTTCAGGAGTCAAAGAGGGAAAATGATTCTCCCCAAGGGTTAGAAAAGAAAGAAAGGAAAACACACCCCCCCCCCCAGGGGCCAAAAAGGACTGGGAAGGTTCTGAGAATAAAGAAAAAAAAATTGGGGCCAAATTTGGCAAGGAGCGTGCAAAATTCACAGAGAAATATACAGTAGAGGTTAAAGCAAAAGTAAAAATCACTGTGCCCGATCCCTGGGCCTCAAGGGATTCTGGCCCTCCACCTTGGACCCTGGAGCTGAGGTCGCTCAAACACCATACATGGCATTAAGGAGAGATCTCTGTAATATGGACCTCTACAACCAGCCCCTCACTGGGAGGTATGGGTCAGGGGAAAACTCGGCCCCCAGCCCTAATAGACCTCTAGAGTGGCACCCCTAGGAGGCTAAAGATAAGGAGGAATGCTAGACCAGGGTAGAGGCCAATCGGGTGCCCAACCACCCCCCCATCCCTATCACTTATGGCATGCTAGCAGGTACAGTTGAAGGGTACTTTACGGGAGTCCAACAGGTGGTCGTGCAAGGGCTGTACCAAGATCAGGTTAAACAAACGGGACTTGTAGCCTGGAACAAATTAGATGAAGGGTCTACCAAATCTCCCATAGTAGGGGTAAGACAAAAACCCAACAAACCCCTACCGGAGTTCATAGATAGAGTCCAACAGAGTATGTAGTTAATTTCCCCATTCATGGTTGCCCTCAAGGGATTACTGGAGGGACAGAAATGCCCATACAACATATGAGGGGGCATTCTGGGCTTCCAGGATTTCTGTCCAAGGGAAACTGGCGAGTCAACAAGCTGACATTGGGATTTAGGATATTGACCTTAAAAGACAGTCCATACAAGGCATGCCAACCCTTCCTAAAGGTACCCCCTTTACAAACGCAGGGAGTTAACCCCAGAGCCAAATATCCTCTGATAAATAGCTGTTAAATTTAAATATGTTTTTGTTTTAATAGAACAAAAGAGAGAATTAGCACCCATATTCAGTTATTCTGCACCCTGAGGCCATCACACTCTGGCCTCAGGGCTACAAGGACACCAGCGTAGGGCCCCAATCAGGGCCTTCTGCTCCCCAGCCACTCCTTCGTGCCCCTTGTGGGGCAGGAACTCCTGGAGTGACAGTCCCTACAAAAAATGATGACAGAATACAGGCTTGCGGTGGTGGGTGCTGGAGGTGTGGGAAAGAGTGCCCTGACGATCCAGCTGATCCAGAATCATTTTGTAGATGAATATGACCCCACCATAGAGGATTTCTATCGGAAACAGGTGGTCATTGATGGGGAGACATGTCTGCTGGACATCCTAGACACAGCGGGTCGGGAGGAATGTGGTGCCGTGAGGGACCAATGCATCCACACAGGGGAAGGTTTCCTCTGTGTGTTTGCCATCAACAGCACCAAGTCCTTTAACAACATCCATCAGTACAGGGAGCACATCAAACGGATAAAGGACTCGGATGATGTACCAATGGTGCTGGTGGGGAACAAGTGTGACCTAGCTGCTCGTACTGTTAAGTCTTGGCAGGCCCAGGACCTTGCCCACAGCTATGGCATCCCCTATATCGAAACCTCAGCCAGGACCCGGCAGGGTGTGGAGGATGCCTTCTCCACACTTGTCCGTGAGATTCGGCAACACAAACTACGGGACCTAAACCCTCCTGATAGGAGTGACCCTGGCTACATGAGCTGCAAGTGTGTGCTATTGTGACATCAGATGGCGGTACTCCAGCTGATGGTTGTCCTGCTCTTCCTGGCTCCTGCTACAGCCCAGAGATCTCATTCCCACACCACTGCTGCCCCCACATCCTTCGGCCTCCCCATCTTCCCTACAGCAGCCTCTGACACCCACCCCAGGAGAACTCTACTACCTGCTTCCAGTATCCGCTACCACTTCCAGGGCCCCACTACTGGCTCCTCAACATCCTCGGAGCCTGGGGACAATGGTGACTGTACTGAGATGGCCTTTGGTGTGGCCGCACCCCACTGCCATAGACCCACCTGCTCTTCCGCTGCAGCCCTCACACGCACAGCCAATGGCGAAAGCGACGTCCAGCGCCCCGGGGCTGAGGTTAAAACTGTCTTTGCTGCTGCCGCTGCTGAGCAAAACCCCGCTGGACCTCTACTTCTCTCTCAATGGATGCTTACTGAGAGAGGCTGTACGTGGAACAGCCGAATGGCATACCTCTGCTCTATGCTGCTGAAGAAGTCCCAAGCTTTTCACTTGGGCCAGCATCTTTTTGCACACGGCTACATGAGGATGACTGGATCTACATCTAAGAGGACACTGACCTTCTCTACCTCAACCAAAAGCCTGGACCACAGTTCCTGGGAACAGCTCAACATTCACAATGGTGGCTTCCCCTTGCTCACCATCTTTCTCCAGGTCTTCCTGGGGTCCACAACCCAACAGAAGGACGGATATCATTGGCCAGACTATGCCCATGTGTACTTCTCCTTCATCAAAGACTCCTTCCCAGGGTGTAGCTCCCTCAAATCCCAGGACCTCTAGGCTCTAAGAAGGGGAGAATCTGCCCTTCTGTTGCAACCCAGACAGCTTAGAGGTGAGCACTCCCTGGGTCCTGGACTGGGAGTTTCAGGAGAATTATGTGCTGGAGGCCAAGTGCATAATGGACACTGGTGACCGTATATGATGAGGACAACTCAACACCAACCTTCTCTGGAGGTGTGGGGCTGACAATTCTCCATGGGACTGGACTCAAAGATGGACTGATCTAATAATTCCTGAATGTGACTAAAACAGCCTCGTTTTGGAAATCACCAGCTATCTTTGGGGGTAGGGGTAGGAAAGGATAACTCTCTCTTTGTAACTTTAACTGGTTTCTTAACTCTTCTCCCTGTAGATGTTCATGTCAGTACTTCAGATAGTAAAAGTCTTTTCTCCTGGCCACGACATTGGTAAAAAAGACTTTTTAGAGAAATCCCCTAAAATTTTTAACTAGTGTTAGGACTAAAAACCTATACTGTGTTTGCTTCATAACAAAATCACTCAAGGACAATAGGGCTAATCTGTCAACTGATTTTCTGTGTTCTCAATAAATGTTAGGTTTGACTTGAAAAAAAAAAAAAAAAAGGAGCGGGGTAGCGGGGGGGTTTGGGGGAGGGAATGCCAAACAGATAAACAGCTCACCTTATTTAAAAAACAAAAAGTAGGAATCTGTGGGGCATACATGGGCTGCAAAGAGGGTGCCGAGAGAAATTCAGATAAATAGAGCTTAAGCTTTAAGCTGTTTATGCAGAGAGTGGATACAAATGGTACCAGAGGAAGTTAGTTTAAGCTGTTTGTGCAGAGAATAGATACAAAGGATGGCTAAGAAAAAGTTAGCTTGGGTTGTTTGTATGGAGACTAAAGACAAACGGTGAGAAAGAAAGTTAGCTCAAGTTATTTTTTTTTTTATAAATATTTTTTAAAGGTTTATTTACTATGTATACAGTATTCTGCCTGCATGCCAGAAGAGGGCACCAGATCTCATTACAGATGGTTGGGAGCCACCATGTGGTTGCTAGGAATTGAACTCAGGACCTCTGGAAGAACAGCCAGTGCTCTTAACCTCTGAGCCATCTCTCCAGCCCCCGAGCTCAAGTTATTTATGCTAAGATAAGATACTAAAAACAGGAGATGATGTCAGGGCATAAACAACTTGTAAATAGGGTGACCTTTAAAATGACTGGTTGGGTCCTTCACCCCCTCCTGGGGTTCTGAGGTTTTCTGGTATAAAAGAGGCTTACTGCCTATCAATAAACGAGTTCTTGCTTGACTTGACTCCCAACTGCGTCTGATCGTCTCCAGGTAAGAGGGAGGCTGGGGAATGGACGAGTGGTGTGCACTTGCCTTTCCTCAGTTTCAGGCCACCTCTTCACAGGTGACCTAAGTTTCCCGGTGGGGCAGGTCCCCACATTTCCCCATTAGCTTCCTCACAAGACACGCGCTCTTCCAGATATGCAGACAGAGCAAAGGCTCTTAGTTCATTCCTCATCATCGATGAGTCTTATATATACCCCTCACTAACTCATGCTGTCAGCCCTTGCTACACTCACTAGTCACAACCTTCACTTAGTCATCGTCCTTACCTGCCTGGGTGACTCCATCAGCCTCCTAACTGCTCTGGTTGCCCTCTTCCTTCCCAGCGTCCACACATCTGGAGGGGTCTGAGGACCACCAAGGTTGCCACAAACCCTGCAAGAGCTCCCTGTGCTTTCAGCGTAAGCTTAAGCTACTTGCTTTGCCCCTTGCTCCTCGTGACTTGCCCAGAGTCAGCCATCACTCCAATTCAGCATGCTTCCCCAATACTTTTCTAGACTCCCCAGTCTGTATGTCACTCTCCTGACATACCATAAACTTCTAGAAAGCACGCGCTATGCCCGACTCAACTTGTATTTTTAGTGCCTGACATCTAATATGTTCAGCACAACTCATGTCGATGAGTAATAAACATACTTTTCAGTATTTTCTAACGACATGGAAGTGTACATTAATTTGATGAAAGAGAAAAGCTTACCATAATTTTACTATTTTCTTCTTTATCCAAATATTGGTCAGTGAACATGTGACATGAGCCAAGCACTGCCAGTTTCCCACCCTGGTTCTGTTGGTGACAAAGCAATGTCAGATACTTAGATCCCGAAACACACTGCATGTATCATTTATCACATTAGCAAATGTCTGATACACCAATAAATGCCAATTCACACGAAGACTTAACATTTGAAAAGTATCGACTATGAAAACTATTACCCTTTAAAGACTTATTTATTTTTCACTTATGTATAGGAGTGCTTCATCTACATGAATACATGTGCACCATGTGAATGTAACAGCCTGTGCAGGCCAGAGAAGGGCATCAGATCCCCTGAAACTAGAATCACAGGTAGTTGTGAGACCCCAAGTGGGTCCTGGGAACCAAACTGGGGCCTCTAAAACAGCAGCAAGTGCTTTTAACTACTAACCCATCTCAGCAACTCCTACATTACTAATTGCCAACAAATGAAAACAAAGTATCTTTGCCTTTCTGATAAATATGAAAAAATGATGACAATCAGTGTTGATTAGATTTCAATTAAGTGAGTTCTTATACTACACTGCTACTAACATTGGATCTGCAGCCAAGACTGAAGAGATAGCTTGGAGGGTAAACTACTTGTCGTGTGAGCATGGGGACCTGAGTTTGAATCCCCAGAACTCAGATAAAGCCAGCTGAGGTAGCACACACGTCTATAACCACAGCATTCCTGTGTGGTTATGGGAGGTTGAGAAAAAGAAAATCCCTGGAATTTTGTGAGCCAGCTAGCCTGCACATATAGCAAGAACAAGAGACTTTGTCCCAAAGTCAAGGATGAAGACCAACTTCCAAGGTTGTTCTCTGACCTCCATTTGTGTGCCAATGAACACATGTGCCCACATTCATTCATACACACAAATGCAGATGCACACACACACACACACCATACACGCATCCAAAGGCAAAAAATTTTTTTTAAAAAAGAAACAAAACAAAACAAAACCCCCCAACAATACAAAACATACAGAGAGTCTACACACAATCCCTGGTCATAATTACAGATAATTAGAAATAAATCCAATTGTTCAGTGGGAAAACAGACCAGCTTCTACCTCATAAAAAGCAAATATTTCACAGGAAAAAATTACTATTTTGTTGTGTTGTTTTTAATCCAAAAAAGAACTCAGTATGTAGACCACTACAGCTCTAACTGCCTGTCTCTCCAAGTGCTAGGATTAAAGGCATGTGCCCATCACAAAGTAGTTTTATTACGTCAATAACAAAAGTATACCCCTCCCATATCTAAGAAAGTCAATACCTTCGAGTGATAGAAAGCCAGAATGGGTCTGTTCAGTGGGAAGCAGACAGAGCCCGTGGACAGAACAGCCACTGCTGGCTTCATGACACTCAGTGTGGCACCAAAAGGGTAGACGAAGGTGAGAGCCCTGTAAGAAAGCAAACACATCCAGTGATTACAGAATGGAGCGTAGGAGCCATGGGATGGGTCAGCAGGGGAAAAGACTTGCCACCGGTCCTGACTTCAATCCCTAGAACTCACCCAGGAGAAGGAGAGAATGACTGCAAGCTGTTCTCCAACTTCCACACACACGCTGCTGTACATGTGTACACAACACCCCTCCCCAGTAAGTAAAAATATAATAAAAACCAACCAAGTACAGCCTCTGGCAGGGCATGTGGCATACATCTGTAATCCTAGTACTCAAAGGCTTGACACAAGAAGAAGACGGTGAGGCCAGCTCACACTACACAGCAGGTACCAGGCCAGCCTGGAACACACAGCAAGATCTTGTCTCAAAAAAAAAGTACATTCTGCCACAGACCACAGAGGACTGAATCTAAGTTCTGACAACAGATTAGTCATGTGAAGTTGGGCAATTACATTTACCACTACTTAGATAAATTAGGATGTAGCTAACTTGATCCAGTCATTCAAAATAATCAAGTACTTAGTTATACCATTATATGTGGAAAAAAAACAACCAACCAACCCGGAAATCTAAATTCCATACTCTTAAGACACAATGAGTCTCTGGAGGGGAAGAGCACAGATTTACAGTGCAGAAGTTCTTTGCTTCCTTTTAAGCAGTACCATAGGTTGGGGTTTTAGTTTATTTTCTTGGTTTTTAATCATGTGTGCATGTGTGTGTAGGTGCCCACACAGTCCAGAACAGGCGTCAGAGCCTCTGAAGCTGGAGTTATAGGTTGCTGGAAGCTACCTGATATAGATGCTGAGGAGTCACCTCAGGTCCTGCAAAAGCAGTATACAATTTTAACCAATAAACCATCTCTCCAGCTCCCAACTGGGTTTTTGCTGGTGGTGGCTGGAGTTCTTTTGGTGGGAACTACTTTTATAACCAGAAAACTCTTCATTTGAAGAAGGCAACTCTTGGAAGTAAGAGTTCCCTCCTCGTCAAGGAGCTGCAGAAACACACTCACTGGGCATTGTTTCCATTGCTCTCTTCATCAATGATTCCAGGCACAGCCTTTCCTGCAGCTCGGCTAATTTCCCTAAAAGGAAAACATTAAAATCTATTAAGCAAAGAAGTTTGGCGATTTCACAATGCCTTCATCAACAGTAAATATGAACCAGACACAAGGACCCTGTACTTTGTCAGTTTTTAAAAAGTAAATAAAAGCACACAACCACATACCCGCATTCTTTTTAGACACTTGCAAAAATTAACATTAAAAAATTAGGCTTAGCCAGGCGATGGTGGCTCACGCCTTTAATCCCAACACTTGGAAGGCAGAGGCAGGCGGATCTCAGTTAGGGGCTAGCCTGGTCTATGAAGGGAGTTCCAAGACAGCCAGAGCTGTTATACAGAGAAACCCTGTTTTTAAAAAAAAAAAAATTAGGCTTGAACCAGGCATGGTGGTGTAGGCCTTTATTCCCAGCACTAGGGAGGCAAAGGCAGATAGATCTCTATGAGTTCCAGACCAGCCTGGTCTGCAGAGTGAGGTCCAGGCTACCTAACGCTATATATGATGTCTCTAAAAACAAAACAACAGCAACAGAAAAAAACCAAAGTGACTATAACAACAAAAAACTTAGGCTTGGACTGGGGATATACCTCCTTGGAAGAGTGCTGGCCTAGCACACACAAGGCCGAGTTCAATCCCTAGGACCACATAAACAGGTCTGGTGGTACACTTGTGAAATCTCCACACTTAGGAGAGAGAAGTAGCAAGATCAGGAGTTCAAAGCTAGTCTAGGCTATGTGAGACTGACTCAAAAAAGAAATCAACTGGACAAATACTTGGTTCAGTTCCTTTTTTGTTTTGTTTGTTTGTTTGGGTTTTTGTTGTTGTTGTTGTTTTGTTTTGTTTTTTCAAGACAGGGTTTCTCTGTGTAGCCCTGGCTGTCCCGGAACACAGTCTGTAGACCAGGCTGGCCTTGAACACACAGAGATCCACCTGCCTCTGCCTCCTGAGTGCTGGGATTAAAGGCGTGAGCCATCACCACCCAGCTCTTTTTTGTGTTGTTTTAGGAAGAAAGTCTTAAAAAAAGAGGGAGGATACAAAGTTGGAAGGGGTAGGGAGATGGGGTGGATCTGGAAGGAATTAGGGGGAGGAGGGAGGTAATATGACTGAAATACATTGTATGAAATTCTCAAAGAATGAATCTATCATATGAAAGAAAAGACAGAAGGAAGGAGGTCTTTCCACGAAGCACTGGTTGGCACTCACTACTTAGCCCAGGCTGGCCTCAAAATTGAGCCAATCCTTCTGTATGAGACTCCCAAGTGTGGGGATTACAGGTGTGTATACCACAGTCTCAGTGCCTCCATTTTCAGTCCTAAGGAAAGGGTCTACATCCTAGATCCACATTCTACACTGTATAACTAGGGTCAGCAGAGTCCTTGCACGTGGCAAGCTCAAGTGTAGAATGAACAATTTTCAACATGGGAAAAAGTTCATGAGGCATCTGATACTGCCACCTCATGTATTCATTTCGCAATTCTAAAAGCCCCTCATCTGTTTTAGAATCCAGAACAATGAAAGCTGATGCAGTCTCAGTCTCCATGAGGTGACATCAGGGTCAGTCTGGGATGGACATGGGACCTAGGATGGCTCAAACAGCAAACCTTGGAGCTGCTCTTGAGGGAACAGTGAGACCAAATCATATCATGATATCTCCAGATGGTGTGGCGAGTAGTTATGAATTAAGGAACCTGTTAAAACTTGCTGGAACGGCACACAGTTGTAATCCAGCACTTGGGAGGGTGAGGCAGGAAGATCACAAGTTTGAGACCAGATCGGGCTACATACGGGAACCTGGTCCAAAAAAAAATAAAAAATAAAAAATAAAGTGGGGGGAGAAGATGACGACCCTGACAAACAAACAGGCACGCAAAACTGAGAGCAAAGGAACTGTGGTCCTAAGGTTGTGAGTCCTTCAGTCGCGCCATACTCAAAGCCTACCCCACATCTGCACTTCCCAGTGAGACAAAGCAATGAAGTTTCTTTACTATTTAATCCCGCTTGGATAGGGTTTTCTTTTACTTGGAGTGCAGAGTATCCTGACCAAAGGTAAATGTGAAGTTTCCAAAGATGGAAGAATATAATTTGGAGAATAAGAAATAAATAGAGGAAAAAGACCAAGAAGGGAGGGAGGTGTGGCAGTGAAAAGGCGTGTGAGAAGAACAGAAGCCACATGAAGGGTATGCTGTTTTTCAACACCCTTACCTGTTCAACACTCCATCTGAAACCAGAGCTTCCTTCGGATGGAAATACTTGTAATAGACGTTTCTAACCACAGCATCTTATGGAGCAAAAGAGGAAGGTATACTTTAGATTAGAAACAAGCTTGATACAGACTCATCTGAATTTTGAAATAAAAAGGAACCTAGAACTCTGTTCAAATCCCTCCCATTTTACCAAAGGTTCAGTGTACTAGTGAGCTAGGAATGGGGTGACCATGCCATCTTGGCACCAGCAGATCAAGAGAGCTATGATACAAACATTAAATCGGCAATCAATACCTTTGTTTAAAATAATAATAACCAAACCAATGACAGCTCAGTGAGTAAATGTGCTTGCCACCAAGCCTAACATCGTGAGTTTGAATCTTGAAATCCACATGGTGGAAGGAGAGAACCAACTCCCCGATGCTGTCCTCTGACCTCCAAATGTACATCATGGCACAGGCATGCACACACAAATAAATAAAATGTATTAAGATAATAATCACCATTATTAACCATGATTCCATATTCTTCTAGAAGAAAGTTAATATTGGTATCAAATCTGGATTCTCCTCCTTCTCCCAACATCACAAGGATATCCCCACCATTGTCAAGGTACTTCTTCAGGACTTCAAACTGTATGAAGGGAAAAACAAACTATGAATATGGTCAAAAGACTTTTGTTTAAAATAACCACACCATGAATAAGGTCTTAAGTATCTAGAAACAAACATCTCAAATCTATAAACATTTCAATGTTCACAGAATAGTATAAAATTTTCTCACTATACAAGATCTATCTCCTCCAGGTGTGGTGGTGCATGCCTTTAATCCCAGCAGAGGCAGAAGCAGGAGGATCTTTGTGAGTTAGAGGCCAACCTGGTCTACACAGAGAGATTCTGGATGCCAGTAGTATGTACAGAAACCCTGTCTCAAAAAACAAAAAGACGAAAACAAAAACACACAAAAAGATCTATCTCTAAGTCTACCTTTGAACATTAAAGCTCTAAAATGCTCAAACAGGGGCCAGGGATGTAGCTTAGGTGACAAAAGTGCTTCCTTTGCAGGTACTAGGTCCTGGGTTCACTCCCTAGCACGTATAAAACAGTGTGGTGCTGCACACCTGTAAGAGGACCCAGCACTTAGGACTAGCATCCACCTGTATTATAAATGCCACCTTTGTTGTTATGGGTTTAAATGGATTGATAAGCTGGGCATGGTGGGGCACACCTGTAATTCCAGCACTCAGAAGGTGGATGCAGGAGGATCACAGATTTGAGGCCAGCCTGAGCTACATAGGAGTTTTCCTATGTTCAAAGTAAAATGAAGGCAAAGACATGTGCCTGACCCTTATCTACCTTCCCCGTGGGTTTAGGACTCTGGGTTATTATCACAGTTCATCACCACAAAGGGGAAATGTCTACTCTAAGGCAACATAGTAGGTGTAGAAAGGAGACTCAAATCCACGATGTTAGGCCCTTGCTTGCTCCTGGTGTCCTCTCTTGTTTTCTAGGTGAATATTCTGTATAAATATTCCTTACCTCAGCTGCAGTAAATTTTTCCCTTGGTCCAGCTGTAATCCATAGTTTCACCCCAATTAACTTCTCAGATGTGATTTCATCTTTTAAGCTGGAAATATGATTTTAAAAGCAAGTTAGATCCATAATTTAAACCAATTTATAAGTTATTTTAGCCTCTTAACTATATGACACCACAAAGGCTGAGACAGTTAGGGGGCCTAGAACAGCCTCTCTCTCATAGTGAGAGCCCCCTTCACAAGTGCCCTAGAGGCATCCGGCCCCTGTTCAGATACTCCCAATAATCAAAGGAGTTCAAATTAACTCACACTAAAGTACAAAGAAGTCTTCCAAATATTAATTCAATCAACTCTTCCATTAAGTTATCTACATTTTAAGACAGGGTCTTACATAGTCCAGGCTGGCCCCAAACTCACTATGCAGTCAAGTTTAACCCTGAACTCCTACTCCACCTACGCTACCTCCCAAGTGCTGAGATCACAGGCACATGCACCATGCCTGGCTCTAACCTTAACTTACATGACTACATGTTTTCACTCATTGACAAAACAAAACATTTAAAGCCTGGAGCTGTAACTTAGCAGTAGAGTACTTGCTGAGCCTATGCAAGGGGTCACGTTCAATCTTCATGACCACAAGGGGAAAAAGACATTTAAAGGAAGCACATTTAAAAACAGACATTCTTGCCGGGCGGTGATGGCGCACGCCTTTAATCCCAGCACTCGGGAGGCAGAGCCAGGTGGATCTTTGTGAGTTCGAGGCCAGCCTGGGCTACCAAGTGAGTTCCAGGAAAGGCGCAAAGCTACACAGAGAAACCCTGTCTCGAAAAACCAAAAAAAAAATAAAATAAATAAAATAAAAACAGACATTCTCATTTAACTCTCATTTTTCCTTCCTGAAGTTGAAGTTTTAAACCAACTTAAAATATGGAGAATAACGTCTCTGCCTTTTGGCTAAGATCAAGTACAAAATATGGAGAAAACTCTGACATCTTAAAATATATATGTATAATTATAATGAATGTTTTTTTTTTTTTTTTTTGGTTTTTCGAGACAGGGTTTCTCTGTGTAGCTTTGCGCCTTTCCTGGAACTCACTTGGTAGTCCAGGCTGGCCTCGAACTCACAGAGATCCGCCTGGCTCTGCCTCCTGAGTGCTGGGATTAAAGGCGTGCGCCACCACCGCCCGGCTTATATAATGAATGTTTTTTATGAGAGGCAACTTAATAATATTGTCTGACCTTCAAAATAATGACCGAGCAGTCAATATTTTTAAATTGAGCCCCTCCTACCCAAACAATCGAAGTTAAGAAATGACTATTCGTGGGAATTTAAAAAAATAAGGAAAAAAAAAATGACTATTCAGTTCTACCATCAGGCCACCATTATCACTTAGCAGTGTCCAAGATCATGGTTACCTCTGAATCTTCCAATTACTCCGAAGTCTTTTCTGCAAAGATTTGTAGCCAGTGTTGGTGGTAAATACTTCCTTTTTGTATGCATTGAAAAGAATGGTACTCCGCACCTCCTTCTCCATGGTTACCTTACAGATAAAGACAAACCAGAGAAGCAGCATTTAAAAAGTGCCCCATAACGCTGGAGAAGGATACCTATAAAACCCTAATGATTCTCAAAGGTTGAGAGTGAAATGCATAATCATAGCTGAAAAACCAGTGGCCAAACTCAATCCAGTCTGTGCCTGGCTTTAGCTTTCAGGATGTTCTCTGGCTCTCCTACCAGCCTACTTTCATGACCTTGCTTACCACCACCCTCCTGTTGTATACTGAGATCATATTTCCAAAGTAATTCCTCACTGCTCACCACTGTCACGTGTGGAGTATAGCTCTCTACATCATTTCAGGCATAACTTAATTTTATGAAATAAAATCTTACAATGCTACTCCAAAACATACCATATATTTGACATCCTTTCTTGTCAATACATATAGACCAATTCTTTCAAATAACTAAAGTAGTCTGTTTTAAGGACATAACACAAATATTTAACCAATCATAAATTTAGTGATATGTTTTCAATTTTGTTAGTAAAATACTAAAGACATTTCTAGATTAATTTTATTTATTTATTTATTTATTTATTTATTTATTTATTTATTTTTTGGTTTTTCGAGACAGGGTTTCTCTGTGTAGCTTTGCGCCTCTCCTGGAACTCACTTGGTAGCCCAGGCTGGCCTCGAACTCACAGAGATCCGCCTGGCTCTGCCTCCCGAGTGCTGGGATTAAAGGCGTGCGCCACCACCGCCCGGCCAATTTTATTTATTTTTATTTTATTTATTTTTTAGAACAGCGTCTCACTATGTAGCTCTGGCTGTCTTAACACTCATTATGTAGACTAGGTTGACCTCAAACTCACAGAGATCCACCTGCCTCTGCCTCTAAGTGCTGGGATTAAAGGCCTGTATTCCTATGCCCAGTTAGACCCATTTTATTTTTATTTATATGTATGTGTGTATGTATGTGTATGTACATGTGCCTACAGAGGCCAGAAAGCAGATCCCCTAGAGGTAGACTTACAAATGGTTATATGTCACCTGATGTGCTGGGAACCAAACCAGGGTCCTCTGCAAAAGCAGTATGTCCCCTAACTGCTGAGCCATCTCTCCATCTCTCTAAAAACATTTTGAATGTGACATTTTATATATTTTGCAGCATTAGATTACTATCTGTTGAATGGTTAAAAAAATGTGCAAACTGCCCTTCAAAACACTAATAATTTATACTTCCATTAACAACTTGTTCCCATACAACACTATTTTTGTCATCTTTACCAACAAAACAGAATAATATTCTTATCCATGGTTTTGCTTTTCTTTTTTTTTTTTTTTGTTGTTTTTTTTGAGATTTTGCTTTTCAAGGGTTAACAAAGGTTAAATGTGGTCTGAAAATTTAAATGGAAAGTTCCAGAAATAAATTTCAAATTGTGAACCATTCTGGGTAGTATGATGAAATCTTAACACTATCCTACACTAACTGGCCCTGGACATGAGGCATTCCTTTGTGTAGCCTATCAATGCTACACACACTATCTAGCTATTAGTCACCCAGAAACCGATTCTGTCAATCAGATTGATGTTCTTGAAATCACAGGGCTCATATTGAATGAACCATAGCAATATCCTGATCTGGTGTATGTCACAATGCCTATGTCATTCTCCTTACTTCACTGCATTGCTGTGGGATGGTCTGTATGTCAAATGTGCTGCTGATTGGTCAATGAATAAATCACTGATTCGTCAGTGGCCAGGCAGGAAGTATAGGCGGGACTAACAGAAGAATTGAGAGAACAGGAAGCTGGGTGAGGGAGACACTGCCAGCCGCCATGATGACAAACAGCATGAGAAGATGTCGGTAAGCCACGAGCCATGTGGCAAGGTATAGATTTATAAAAATGGATTAATTTAAGCTGTAAGAACAGTTAGCAAGAAGCCTGCCACGGCCATACAGTTTGTAACCAATATAAGTCTCTGTGTTTACTTGGTCGGGTCTGAGTGGCTGTGGGACTGGCGGGTGTCAGAGATTTGTCCTGACTGTGGGCCAGTCAGGAAAACTCTAGCTACACTGCATCACACAGGCACTATCGCACAGGTGTCATCTCAATCACAAAGGTAAGTCTAGAATAAAGTATTTTGAGAAACCATATTCACCTACGTTTTATTGTTTTTTATTTATGTATGAGTGCTCTGTATGCATGTATGCCTGCATGCCAGAAGAGGGCATCAGATCCCATTACTGCAGAGCTGTGAGCCACCATGTGGGTGCTGGGAATTAATCCCAGGCTCTCTAGAAGAACAGCCAGTGCTCTTAGCCCCTGAGCCATCTCTCCAGCCCCCATAATATTAGTTCTTTTAAACAAATATGAACACACACATGCACAGTTCGACGCTGTTGTGGTTTCAGGCCTCCACTGACAGTCTTAGCACAGTTTCTGCAGACATGAGGAAAATATTGTATTGGCCATTGGTCATCTGTATTTCTTCTCATTTTCTTGTCTGCTCACTTTTCCATAGGATTTTATGTCATCAAACTTTTAAAATTTTATTCGCCTTTAGCCTTGGCTTCTGGTAACCTTCTGGCTTAATTCTGCAGGACACAGGGTTTATAGATCCAAAAGTATTAATATTTCTCCTTCTGGCTTCTGGACAGCACAATGCATTTAGAAAAGCTTTTGCTGTGATAAGATTTGTAAGTATATCTGACGATGTTTTCTTCTTGAATTTTCACAATTCTTGTTTATTAAGATTTTATGAGCATATATTAATCTGACAATTTCATGCATGCACAGGATGTATTTTTATCATATACCCATTTTGTGCTTTTTCCCTTCCACTAATTCCCTTCTTTTTCCCAAATAGTCTTCCCTCAACTTTCATGTCTTTTTTTTTTTTTTTTTAAATAAATGAGTTTAGTTAGTATTGCTTATGGGAATGTGAGAAATGAGTGGCAGTACCACACCACTGAAGAAAATATCTTTCCCTGCCCTAGCAACTTTTAAGTGTCCACAGAGCTTTAGTGATGGAAAGGCCTCCTGAGCCCTCCCCTCTCTATGAGACAATGTTGACAGGCCCAATAGGTCTTGTGCAGGCAAATGTGATATAATTTTTTGACACTGAAATTTGGCTCCATCTGTGGACTGGAGAGATGACTCCGTAGTTAAAGGCACTTGCCACTGAGCCTGAAAAACCCATAGGATGACTCCTGCAGGTTGTCTTTTGACTTCCACAAGTACTCAATGGCATGTGCTCCCACACATACACAACAAATACACATAAACTAAAAATGAAAAACACTCTTGGTCCATTTGAAACTAATTATGATCCTCAAAATGGACATCATTATTTTTTCCTAAATTACTAGAAGACTGCCCAATACCAATCCATATTTTCTTTTTTTTTAAATTTATTTATTTATATTTTATGAGTATATTTTATGTATGAGTGCTCTGCAAATATGCCTGTACACCAGAAGAGGGCATCAGATCCTATTACAGATGGTTGTGAGCCACCATGTAGGTGCTGGGAATTGAACTCAGGTCCTCAGGAAGAGCAGCAAGTGCTCTTAACCACTGAGCCATCTCTCCAGCCCCCCAATCCATATTTTCAAAGCTGATATGAGATAACTTCAATATTTTTTCTTTCTTTTGAGACAGTCTCATAGCCCAGGTTAGCCTCTAATGTACTATGTAGTGGAGGGTAACCTTGAACTTCTTAATGTCTTGCCTTGGTTTCCCAGGCAATGGGATTACAGGCACATTGCCACCATGCTGCTGCCTCTCCAATGGCATTTTTTTTTCTGTGCTGTGGACCAGATACCCAGAGCCTCACAAAGGCACTCAGTGCTAAGCTACATCCTTAACCCCTTCGATGAAATAAAAAATTTTGTCATGATTGCACCACATGACAAAGCTGTATTTTTATGCTCCATACCATCCTGTGCATGCTTGTTTTCATTTTGTGTACATACAATGCAGTTTCCTGCCTCCTCCAGTTTCCTGATTGGAAAGTCTTACCGATCACATTAGTGATGACATTGATTTATTACTATATTACACCATAACAACGAACCCAAGCATCACAGTGCTGGGATTTATATTTTTCTGCTTCTGCCATTTTTTTGTTTGTTTTGCTAAAGAGCAGATTTCTGGCAAAAGTGAATAACCTTCTTTGGTTATTGAATGGCTCTTAAGGGAGAATACACTTGGAGTTAGCAGTTTATTGTAGTTTAGCCCCCGGTGAGAGCAGTAGATCTGGGGTCCTGTCCTGTTAGAATTAAAAATGAGTTTCCTTAAGGATAGGAAAAGGCTAAAAAGAAATAATAACAATAACAATAATAATAAACAATGTTTGTGTAGAATAAGGTCCAACCTTATTCTCTTATTTTCTCTTCAATAACCTTACTAGGTAAATCAAATTTTTTCAGAGGAAAAAAGGGCGGCACCAATGATAGCTGAATCTAAGACAAGGCTCCTCGTCCAGGGTTCTTTTTTTATTTCTTTTTGTTGTTGATGTTTTGTTTTGCTTTTACAGTCAGGGTTTCTCTATGTAGCTTTGGAGCCTGTCCTGGTACTCGCTCTGTAGACCAGGCTGGCCTCGAATTCACAGAGATCCGCCTGCCTCTGCCTCCCGAGTGCTGGGATTAAAGGTCTATACCACCACGGCCTGGCCTCGTCCAGGGTTCTTTGATACTCTGCATGACGACGACAAACCCGCCAAGTCTGAGGAGCTAGACAGTCTAGATCATTTCCAGGACCATTTCCCAGCCCATTCACGCGCCCTCAGTTTACCTCTGCCGACCTCGGGTTTCCCATAAGGCTGGCCTAGGGGTCTCCAGAGCGGCATGGCGAAGCCGTCATGAAGCCCAGGCCGCCCAGCGCCCTGCCGGCCCGTGCAACCCCACCTCTCCTTACCTGAGGCCAGAGGCCGCCAGGTATCCAAGGCCGCGCGCCGAGAAGGCGTGGCTCTGGGCCCCGAGCGACTTCCGCAGCGGTGTGATGACGACAGAGCGACAGATTGGCAGTGCCAGTTGGCAGCGAGCGCCGGGGGCTGATGGGTAGGGGGCGGGGCTAGTGCCCGGCTGGACCGTTTCCACGGGTGAGGGGAGCAGCCAAGCTTGAGGACTCACGTTTTAATAAGAAGTCCCTTTCATTCATCTCCTTACAGCCGCCATTAAAGACCGATAAAGGGCCCCAGGCCTCCCTGAGGGCGGAGACTGTGTGGGCTTCGCAGTCGGCCTGCGGCGGCAAGCCACGCCCCGGCCTGGCTCCAGGACGCAGGCGCAGGGCGTCTGGGCAGGCTTTGGGAGAGGCCGAAATACCTGCAGGGTTGCGGTATATGAGAGGGTTGGGAGGCCAGGAGTCCTGCAATGCCAGATCTTACCAAAATTTAGAAAAACTGCCTTAGGGAGTTGTGAGAGGTTGGAGATGTAGAGTTTGGGCAAGCATTTCGGGCAGAGGGAAATGCGTGTGCAAACAGTTACTATGGAAACGAGGAACGCCTGCATCCACAAAACAGACACCCTTCTATTCAGGAGAGCACTCTGCCTTTATCCAGAGGGCTGTGGATTTGTGTACAAAGCGGCTGCAGCTTCAAGGCTTGGAGCAGGCGAGTGTAGGAGCCCCAGGGGTTTTAATTTTCATTTATATACATCTTCCTGCATAGAACAGTAGGCGTTTAGAATATTAAAATACACAAATTGTCTGGCGTTTTCACAACTACGGTCACTACGAATTTAAAAAGTGGGAAAGAGTGTGAAGGAGAATTATCTCTACCCTCCCACTGAAGATCAAATCCAGAGCCTTCCACATCAAGCACTCTACCATTGAGTTAATCCCCAGCCCAGAGACTTTTCTAGAGGAGCTCTGCACAGCATGCCAAGTTGAACAGTGTGCAATTAAGGATGCAAATGAAAGCGAGTTGGGCAAGTCACGGGACCATTGTGTACAGTCAGTGTGTTCTAGAAGTGCTAGTAGAGCAGAGAGCGCCTCCCAGAGCATTTTTCTCCTACTGTACCAGGTTGCAGAAGGAGCTAGAAGATTTTAGAGTCAGATGCTCCCAAATCCAGTTTCTGACTTATGGCTTGTATCAGGTGAAATTGGACAAGCTGCTGAATCTGAGTGTATCCTATCCATAAATTGAGAATAGTTCCTAAATTCTTATTGAGGATTATAGATGACGCTTATAAAACTTGGGGTGGGCCCAATGAGATGGCTCAGCTGGTTAAAAGGCACTTGCTCTTCAACCTGAGAAGCTGAGTTAAATCCTTGAGTCCCACATAATGGAAGTAGAGAACTGATTTCTGTAAGTTGTCCTCTGACCTCTACATGTACCCTGTGGCATGTTTATGCACATGCACACACATATAGAGATATATGTTTTAAACCTTGGATATTTCAATAAACATAGATATAACACAATCAGTTTAATAGTGTAGTTGTTCTTCAGTTTTATTTCCTATCCTGGTGAAATATTCTGTGATTTTTACAATCTTAGAACAGAACCAGCTGACTGTGGACTTGACAGCATGTTCAGATTTCTGAGTTACACTCCCAAAGTGGGAGTACTTATTCTCTCCTTGTGTCCCACCTCTAGCAGTTAATCTGCACTAGGTAAGATGGAAATCAGCTTTCCATACCAAGTTTTAATAGTAATTCTTGACTCAGCTTTGATCTCCAATAGATCAATGTTACCGGTGTTTTGTTTTCATGATTCGAGTCCCAGCCTTGCCTCACCACTTAATTCCTAGGGCAGGGGACAGAGGGAACAAACCTGAGAGGAAAGGAGTGGGACAAAGTATAGAGGGAAAGGCAATAGAAATCGCCAGCATACACTGATTCTTAGGAAGTCCTCCCATTGTCCCCAAACCAGCAAGCTAATGAGGCCACCCTGAACTTTGTGATACAGGTTTGTGAAGAAGAAACTCAAATAAAACAGAATGACCTACCCCACATGGGCATACCTGAACATACATGACATGCTCATATTCTCGCCAGCCAGAATTACCTTTTGAAATGATGAATCTTGAACACCTGGAGTTTAGTAGCTAGCCAGGGGATTGACCTCTTTTGAAGGCTTCAGCTCTGTACTTGAGGTAAAACACATGAACTTGATAATCAGACCCAGACCAGAAGTGAGGGTCTCTCTAAGACCCCTCTTTATCACTCTGGCTTGTTCCAGCCAATTCTTGCCTTGATCTAAGAGGTTTTTTTTTTCTTCTAAGATATAGTCTCGCTGTATCTCCCCGACTACCTGGAACTCACTATGTAGACCAGGATGTCCTAGAACTCACAGATCCACCCATCTCTGCCTCCCTGGTATTAAGGGCATGTGCACTGTGCCCATCTCTCATGAGAGATGCTGAGTCTTTTCTTGGCCCTAACAGCCTGAAGGAGGAGCAGACCTGTCCAAAGGTTACAGAGTAGAGCCCTCGGTCAAATACTTCCACATCTCAGCCTGTTTTAGTGGTGTGGCCTTCAAGCAAGAAGTCTCTCTTACCTTGTCTCTTGATTGACAAAGGAAGGGGAAGTAATTACTACCATAGGATCATCTGGATGAAAATGCTAACAGACATGAACATCTGTTCCACAACTTGTCCAAGAGAAGTGTTCCAAGGCTGACTTTGGACAACTAAGTAAACAAAGAGTGTGTGAAAAGATTTTGAAATCTTCAAAGAAAACCTCGAGGCTTCCAGGAGCAGAGCCACAGCCCTGGTATGCTGAGGACTGGATGCTACAATCTTCACTATCACCTCTTTTACAGAAGGAACTCAAAAGAGAGTTCCTAGTCCTGTCCTTGGGCCCAGGTTGGCACAGATGCATCTCTGGACCATACGCCTTGCTTGAGCTCAGAGGAGAATGAGTGGTGACAGAGAAGGTCCCAGGCCTGGGCCAAGGTCTGATTCCACAGCATATCAACTCCATCCACCAGGAAATAACCCACTGACACTGCTAGGACCACTGCCCATGATGTGTGGCCATAAATTGAGTCGGTGACCATCTGATGATAAAGCCACAGCCCGACCAGCACCCCTGCTCTAGAGAGTAGGCTGTGCATCAGCGAAACAAAAACATTCTGACACATCCAGCTGTCCTGAGCAGATTCCAGGGTGGGCAGCATCTGCAGTCCCCAGTGCAGCCCCTGGAATGACATGAAGGAGGCACTGGCCACAAGGAGTCCCCAGGATGCCATAGCCCAGCTAGCTCAGTTGGTAGAGCATGAGACTCTTAATCTCAGGGTCATGGGTTCATGCCCCACATTGGGCGCCAATTTTAACTAGAAGTTTCTCCAATCCCACCAGGCCCTGTGGTCCTGCAGACACTGATAAAATAATCACTCTGAGGCTTATATTAATTACAAACTGCATGACCTATGGCTTCAGCTTCTGGCTAGCTAACTCTTTCACCTTAAATTAACCCACACCTATTAATCTATATGTTGCCTTGTGACCATGGCATTACCAGTCTGCTGGCAACTTGTTGCTCCTTGGGCAGCAGCTAGTGTCTCCTCCAACTCTGCCCTTCTCTCTGTATGTCTGCTTGGATTTCCTGCCTGGCTGTAAGCTTTTTTGTCATAGGCCAATACAGCTTTATTTATTATCCAATGGGAGCCACACATATTCACAGCTTACAGAAAGACATCCCATAGCAGATGAGGAAGTCAGAATCTGGCTTTTTTCTTTTTTTCTTTTTTTTGTGCTATTCTAAATGGAGGTAGCCACCACCCTCCATCGAGCATCAAAAGTAGAGAATTCCTTGAATATTGAAAGGTGTTGAGGCAACTGTACCTAGTAACAAATAGCTAGTTCATCTAATACCACCCAAAACAAAGACACTGTCCACACAGAGAAATGTGAAACTGAAGGCAATACACTACATCTCATCATTTTACACATTAAAATAAAAATTCAGGTACCAGGACATCCTTTCCCAGCGTGCAGGTTGCCTATGCAACATTTTCCTCTTTCCTCAGTGTTTGAACTCCCTTGCTATGAGAGGTAGCTTGTGCCCTGGCTCCCCTAAGTAGGGCTGGGGATTTATGATGTGCTAAAGGAAGCCACTGGACTGTGCTTCTGGGAAACTCTTTAATGGTGGCCTTTTGCAACCCACTCCTGTCCCGTTCCTCCTTTTATCTTGCTTAGAACACAAGGGTGGCTATGGTACCAGTAACTATTTTGTGGTCATGTAACCCCACTATTCAAAGCTATTATAGTTTGGATCGGAAGTGTTTTCTGAAGGTTCCCATGTTCAGCTGATAGGGTACATGATTTAATCCATTCATGGATTCGTAATTGTATGGCATGTAGAGGCGATGATAACTAAAAAGGTGGCCCCACTTGGAGGGTGTTGGTCACTTGGGACATAAC
This sequence comes from Peromyscus californicus insignis, assembly GCF_007827085.1. NCBI lineage: Eukaryota > Metazoa > Chordata > Mammalia > Rodentia > Cricetidae > Peromyscus > Peromyscus californicus. The sequence goes on along the minus strand of NW_026294595.1, from coordinate 137,613,276 downwards.
TCTGAAGGTAAATCTTATTTCTGGCCCAGTCTTCTATTTCCACTTCCTGGTAGGAATAAGGTAAGCAGCCTTTCTGTACCACTCCTTCCACCAAGATGACTCAGCTCTGGCTAAAGACCACAGTAATGGAGCCAGCCAGCTATGGATGGAAACCTCTGACATGGTGAGCCCAAGTAGATCCTCTTTACGTTACTTTTCTTGGATATTTTGTCATAGCAACAACAACAACAACAAAAACCAAACCCAGAAGTCATTTCTCAAGAAGGGTGAATCGGAACTACAGACACCTGGGTACCCAGTGACCCATCCCTGCCAGCCTGAGCCCAGCACTGGTTTTTCATACGATGGAAAGCACCTCCCTCTTCTTTGAGTCATCAATTTCATGTGTCTTGCTGGCAGCAGAAGGCAGTCCCTGCAGTTGCCAGCTGGTCTTGGTGGCTTTGCAAATGCTTGTCTCTTATGAGTCCAAGATGTCATCATCTTCCTGTGCATAGGAAAATCCGAGGAATGCACTTGAGGCCCCAGAACTGCTGGCCATGGTGTCAGGGGTGCAGCCAATGGACGTGGACACAACTTCCTGGGTGAACTCTGGGTCAAAGTGTTTCAAGTCAGCAGGTCCTTCCTGTCAGTAGAAGCCAAGATTGGAAAGGAGGTACCGGGATATGAGTTAACCAAGGATTCCAGAGCCTGGGAGAAGGATGTCAGGCCTTCCTCTCTGAGCGCCTCCTGGTCCTTCATGCTTAGTAGTGATTGTCATGCTCCACACCAATCCTCAGACAAGCCATTTGTCAATGTCTACTTCCTAAGTGCTTACCACATTCCCAGTTCATGACACTGGGAATACGGGAGGACAAAACAGAGCAAGCCTCTACTCTCAAGGACCTTATATGATAGAGGCAGGAGGATCATCTAGGGATCTGCTAAGTCTTAGATAATAGAGTCAACTGGGGCTGTTCAGCTATATTGGACAGAGATCTGTATGGGAAATGGCAAAAAAAAATGGTCACAGACAAACAGCATAGTTGTGCACACCTGAAATCCCAGCTCTTGGGAGATGGAGGCAGGAGAATCAAAACTTCAAGATCATCTTCAGCTACATAGTAAATTCGAATTTAGCCAGAGGTGCATAAGATCCTGTCTTTAAAAAGACATGATGCTGGGCATAGTGCTGAAAATCTTTAATCCCAGCACTTGGGAGGAAAGATAGGCGGTTTCCTCTGAGTTGGAGGCCAGCCTGGTCTACCTACATAAAGAGTTCCAGGACAGCCAGAGATACATAGACAGACCCTGTCTCAAACAAACAAAAACAAAAAGAAAAGAAATGATAATAGATTCTCCACTTCCACTCCAGAGAGAGAATGTATATACCCATCTTTTTAAGATGGGCCAGTCATGACACTGCCAAAGAACTAAGCAAAGGCTTGGAAAGGGTACCTTGGGAGTTGTCTATTTTGTACTCTGAGGCCACCATGTACACAAACTCAGACTGGCTTGATTCAGGTAAAGAGGACTCAGGAAACACACACAAGTGAGGTAATTCCAGACCACCAGCATCAGCTCTTTCATTGCTAACCACAGACCTGAGGGCTCCATCGAGACAAGTTGCTCTGGTCTACTCCAAAAACCCTATAGAATCCAAATAGAAGATTGTTGTTCAGCAGCTGAAGAGATGGCTCAGTAGTTAAGAGTGCTTGCTGCCTTTGCAGAGGACCCAAGTGTGGTTCCCAGCACCCCTTGGAAAGCTACACAACCACCTGTAACTCCAACTCCAGGGGATCTGATGCCCTCTTCTGAGCTTAGCCTGCACCTACACTATACCCACCTGTGTAGCAGGAATCTTAAAGAGTCTTATTAATAAAATCAAACCTGAGGCCAGTTATTGGGGTGAAATGGAAGATCAGAGAACCAGAACAAGCCACAGCTACCTCACCTCTCTGGATCCTCAGCTGGTCTTGTTTCCTCAGACTGGAGGCCTCTGAGTCCTCATCCAGAATGGGTCTCAGCTGAACTGCTGCTAGAAGCCTGAAAGCTTAACCAGCCAAATTCTTAACCAGGCCAAATGCTTCTTGTTTCTGGTCCTCACGCCTTATATACCTTTCTGCTTTCTACCACCACTCCCTGGGATTAAAGGCTTGCTTTCTGGGATTAAAGGCGTGAGTCACCATGCTTGGCCGTTTCCAATGTGACCTTGAACTCACAGAGATCCAGAGGGATTTCTACCTCTGGAGTGCTAGGATTAAAGGTGTGAGTGCCACCATTTTCTAGCCTTTGTATCTAGTGGCTGTTCTGTCTCTGACCCCAGATAAGTTTATTAGGGTGCACAATATTTTGGGGAACACAATACCACCACATTCCTGCACATACTAACCTCCATAATACACATAGTTAAAAATAAATAAGTCAAATCTTGAAAAAGATTGCTATTCGAAGCTCCCTACTTTAGAGGGCATGAGTAAGCCAGTCGTGGTGGTTCTGCAGAGGAAAAGACACTGCCCCTGGGTCTCACGATATAAGCAGGTGAACAAGTGTGGAAGGGTCTGCAGATCTGCTTTAGCATGCAGGTCTTGGACTTTCAGCTTCTCAGAAGGGCCATAGGGTGCAGTGGTCCAGCCCAGGGCTCAGCTCCTGGACCAGAATGTGAATCTCACCCATGTTCCTTGCCTAACCTTGTTAAGTTGTGTAGCTCTTGATGACCAAATAGTTTCCTTTTTTTTTTACAAATAAAAAATGTGGTACTAGAGAAATGTGTATGAGGTCTCATAAGTAATAGCAGAAGCAGGAAGCCTCTATTATGTGCCACTCTAATGCCCATACATTACTGTATTTTCCTGTATCCTCTCCTGGAACTCTATGAACATTCTCTCTTGTGAACCAAAGTTCCTGAAAAGAACTGCACATAGGCCCAATTAACTGATTAAAGCATCGATAATTGTGGAGAGGTTGGAGTGTTGCTGGTCTAGGGCCTCATTACCATTCACCTTGGGCTGTCTTTAGCCATTCCCCACCCCCTTAACAGCCATTCCTTGCCCACCTCTGTGTCTGATCTAGCAACCCATGGCTAACAGATAAAAACCTCTGGAATGTATAAGAGACCGTAAGAATGTCTTTAGGTGGCATCTAAGGCCTAAAGCAGAGATTTGCCTATTTTGCTGTAACACACCTACCTAATGTTTCCACCACTATATTTGAAAAGGGCCTTGACTTAGGACATTTATTAGAAAATGCTCGTAAACCTGTCCTGTTGGAACATGGAATTCCAGGTAAGCTAAATCCGTGTTTTCAATATGTGTCACTCATATTTGGATCCAGGATATACTATCTCTTATTACCTCTTAATTGAGAGTTGTGTACACGAACAGGTACATGTTTAGCACTCTCCTTACTGTCAGTTTAAGTCCCAAGAAATAGAACTGCAGCGTAGCTCAGTGGCAGAGTACTTTTGTCCAGCATGTGTGAGGCTCAGGTTCCATTCCCGACAAAAGACAAAATAAAATCCAACACGACAAAAATAAAATCCAAAAAGGAGGAGACATCTCAGGACCCTGGACTAAATGTATCCTGTCTGATTTTTATCAAGAACCTGGTGCTGGACCCTGGTCCCCAGCAAGCAGTGTCTCATACTGGTGGCCTCGTGTGAGCCCTGGAGTCCGCAATCTTTCTGTTAATCAGCATGAGTGATGAGCCAGATTTGTCAGAAGTGGACAAGGCTGACACATCACAACTAAATATCAAAGAAAAGGAAACACTCCATTAAAAGAAACTCTCCCTCAGGAGAAAGCATCCAAACTTCATAAGATGATCTTGTCCCAAGAGTGAGTATCAGCACTGCCCTAGGTTCTTAGTTCTAGGTTTGCCTTTGGAAACTGTGTATTTGTAGAGATTTTAGGCACTTGGTGATAGCTTCACACCTATACAGACAGGCTAAGAGGCAGCAGTAGCCAGTGTTCCTTAAGTCTGCTTCCAAACTTCCCTCTGATATGTAAATCCCACTGCCAATAATTTCACCATTGTCGGTCATGGTGCATGAAGTCCTTCGCCTCTGCAGGGCAAGCCAACTTTGACCTATAGAGGCACCCTCAACTGCTTCATCATTTTCATGAAGTTGCCTACTTTTGCAGCTCCTCAAATTCATTTTCATTTCTAACGTAGCATTACATTAAATATAGTCATATGCTAGGGGTGGTGATGCACGCCTTTAATCCCAGTGTTTAGGAGGCAGAGGCAGGTGGATCTCTGAGTTTGATGCTAGCCTGGTGTGCATAGTGAGTTCCAGGACAGCCAGGGCTGCATAGAAAATGTCTCAAAAAAGTGTGTGTGTGTGTGTGTGTGTGTGTGTGTGTGTGTGTGTGTGTGTGGTGTGTGTTTACAGTTCAGGGACTGGTGTTAGCTCAGGATCCCCCAAGACCAAGTTCTCAGACAAAGAAGATGTATTTGCCTCAGAGAGACAAAGGGCAGAAAATAGGAGACAAAGACAGGAGGAAGAGGATGAGGAGAAGGGAAGGGCACATGGGAGAGGGGTAAGGGGTATTTGTTCCAAGGGGGATAAAGGACTGACTGTCTCTGAATAGAGAGAAGATAGACATGGCACATAGGCAAATGGCAAAAGGGGGAACCCTGTGTTAGGATGAGGTGTTTCATTTGAATTGGGCATGTTAATTAGGTGAGCCAAAGGGGGCTTTTGATTGCTGGGCTTCAGCACTTGGATAGCTGGACCTTGGCAGTCAGACTCAGGAGGAGGAAGTGGCCAAATAATGGAATAGACCTTGGTGGCTAGCTTTAGGAATGTAACCTAATGGTGTTTAGCAAGGCAGAGGGAATGGGGGAGAAGGGCAAAGCCTGTCAGGGCTATGTTTGCCATGCTCAGACAGGCTAGAGTCTTTATAACACACACACACACACACACACACACACACACACACACACACACACACACACACACAGAACTGGTGTTAGCTGGCCATGGTAGCTCACTCTTGTACTCAGTACTCAAAACCCAGTACTCAAAAGGCAGGTGGATCACCATGGTTTGAGGTCAGCCAGGGATAGTGAGATAGTGTCTAGGATAGCTTAGACTACAGAGTCTCAAAAAAAAAAGGAAAAACAAATCTAATGTCACATTCACGGGCAGGAACTCCCCAAAGGAAAAATGTGAATAGAGAATGATTAGAGAATGATGAATCCTGGCAGTATTGAGGAATGGAAGAAAGTCTACCAACGGTGGTTCTCCTTGCCTGGTGAGACACCCTGCCATTTCTCTATTGCTGCTTCCACTTCATTTTGCACACTTTGTATAAGAAATACACATCGTTTTTATCATCAGGAAAAGGCTATGTGGGAGGATCTTAAGCTGAAGACTAGCCTGAGCTACTACACCTCAAAAACAAACCCTGAATCAGCTCTGTGGTGGGGTTACAGTGCTCGAGATGAAGGATCAGCTCACAGTTCATCCTTCTAAGTCTGAACTAGCCATCAGGGGCCAGGGCAGCTAGGGCCGGCTCTCACTCTTGATGCTTTGGATGAATCTCTGAGACTCTTGGCCCCTCAGCTTCCCCCAGCTGTATAAAGGGAGTTGGCCGAGAGCCCTGGAAAGTCAGAAGCCCAAATATGGAGAGACCCTTGGGCTCACTTACCACATTTGGGTTGAAGGGTGGAGTTAGCCTCTTGTGGTACAGGTCATCCCAGTTTATGGAACTGAAGAACACATGGTCCTTTATGTCGAGCTGCAGGGAGAAGACACTGGTCAGCAGTCCTTACCACAGCTGCTCCCCAACTGGTGCCCACATCTGGCCACCAACTAGACAGAACTTCGCAGCTCTGGCTGGTTTGCTCAGCCCAGGGAGCATTCTGTTGACAGACATCTTATCTCCCGAATCATCTGAACCCAAATTTCCCTCTGCAGCCGCAGGTGCCTTTCATGGCTAGGTTTCAGCACCCACAGCATATCAGGCTCTGGCTTGAAGACAGCCTCCCACTGTCACACACATTGATACATCTTGATTCTTCCAGAATGCAATCCAGGGAAATAGAATAAACCTGCTCACCAAAGGAGACACGTGAAATAAAGCTCTAGGAAAAACTGCAGATTTCCAGGGACTCAGAAGTGAGGAGTGAGTCCTGGGCATGGTTTCTCACTCTGTTCCTAAACGGCCTTCCCTCCCTGCAGCTCTTCCCTCTGTCTGTTTCACGCTGAACAATCCTCCAACACCTCACGTCAGTACTGCCTCTTAGAGGTTTGATTTCTGTGAATGCATAACTTATTTCAAGAGTCATGGGCATGTTCTAAGATACAAACTCCTCTTTGGAAGGAAGGGATCTGTCTCCACAGAAGCCCAGATCTTTAAGCTGGCCGGGGGAACGGATAGGTAAACAGCCAAAGTGTTGTCACACATCACAGTACCTGGCATGGAGAGGTTTCGGTGTACAGAATGCTTACAAACGCTTGTAATATACCAGACACGTGTCAAAAAGCTGTGCCACCCACAGAGTGGGGGTGAGCAGTCCTGGACCCTATCCTTTAGATGCTTCGGCCATCGGGGTTGCAGTCATCTCCTCCTCATCTGAGACAGGGTCTTACCATGTAGCCCTGGCTGGCCTGGAACTCACTTTTTACACCAGGTTGGTCTAAAACTCACAGAGATCTGCCTGCCTCTGCCACGGGTGGAGGTCAGAGAACAACTTTTGGGAGTCAGTTCTCGTTTTCCACCACGTGGATCCTGGGGGTTGAACTCAGGTTGTGAGGCTTGATGGCAGGCATCTTACACCCAAACTAGCGTGCTGACCCCCAAATAATCTTACACTGAGCAATGAATAAGAAAAAAAAATTTTTTTTTGGTTTTTTGAGACAAGGTTTCTCTGTGTAATAGCCTTAGCTGTCCTGGAACTGGCTTTGTAGACCAGGCTGGTCTTGAATTCACAGAGATCTGCCTGCCTCTGCCTCCCGAGTGCTGGGATTAAAGGCATGAGCCAGCATGACTGGTTTAAGATTATTTTTAAAGTGATGCTGTAATCTTTTTTCTTAAGACATGTATGTGTCAAAACAGGAATGAAAGGAACAGGCAATGAATTCTATGAATTATTTATCCCCATATCTTACGCATCCAGCCAGATGTCTGGCAAAGTGAATTGCTCAGACATCTGTGAAAAGCAAGGTATTTATGCAGTTTCTCCGTGCAGAAGCAGGAGGAAGCTTCTAGAAGTGTAGATCACTCTATTCCTCTGCTCAGCAATCACACTCTCTTCTTGCTGTTCTCCTCCTTGTACAGACCACAGGACTTTTACACATGCTGTGCCTACAGCCGGGGAGCCTTCATCCAGTTCCTTGCATGGTTCCTCACATTCCAAGTTCAGCTTGTCGCCTCCCTAGAGGGGACCTGCCTGGCCATGCCAGTGTGAAACGGCACCACCCCTATACACCCTTATCGTCTATCTCTGCTCATTGTTCATTTCCTTCCCAAAACATGTCACACTTGGTGACAATCGTACAGAATCTCTGAGTTTTGTTAGTTTCCTTCCACCTTCAAACTTAATCACATCAGGGACCCAGGCTATTAAAGCCCTAGCACCTAGCTCAGTGCTGGTCCCGAATAAGGCTTCAGCGAATATTGGTTGGCTAAAAAACTGTACTTCTAAAAGAGTAGTCAGGGGCTGGAGAGGTGGCTCAGTTGGTAAAGCACTTGGTAGACAAGCATGAGGACCTGAGTCTGGATGGCTAGCAGTATGCAAAAGCTGAGAATGATGGCATAGTCTATAATCTCAGAGCTGAGGAGAAAAGACAGTCTAGCCAATCAGTTAGCTCCAGGTTCCATGAGAGACCCTGTCCCAAGAAATAAAGTGGAAGACACTTGACATCAACCTCTGACCTCCACACACACATATACATATACATCACACACAAAGAGAAGACACACACACACACAGAAAGAGAGACTGAGATGACAGAGACAGAGATAGATAGACACAGACATACAGAGATAGTTCAACTGGCAGAAAAGGTCATTTCTAGGGAAATGAACTAGCAGCTCCTGGCTTTACAGGGCAACAGAAAGCAGTCTCCCCCACAGGTGCTTCTGAGCTGTCCATGCAGGAAGGGACCTGTGCTCTTCTGCTTGGTCACCTACAAAGTCTGCCTTGGAGCCCAGCCGCTGCCTCTGGTCCTTGTGGAGAAGGCCTTGCAGGAGGTCACAGGCGGCCACTGTCCGGCCTCCAGGGATCTGTAGTGGTTGATGTAAAATGTTCTCATACATCTGGGCCACGTCACTGTTGAAAAAGGGGGGCTGGGGAGACAGGGAGAGAAGTTGGGCTTTAGCCATGAAACCGAAGAAAGGGGTGAGTGTTAGAGCAAACTGGATAGCCAGGAGTGTGTAGCCAGGCCTGCATCTAGTACCACAGCTCGTGGGGCAGATGAGGAGAGAAAGGACCTCCAGGCCTCCAGCACAGGGGAGTACCGCTGAGAAAGCCACAGACTTTGCCCATGCACAGGAGGCTCCTGGAGGTCCTGGGACCTCCCAACCTCATCATTTCTTCATGACTTCATAGCCATCTTCTGCCAGAGGCTGCAGATAGGCAGATGAGAGAAGACAAGTCTGGGGACCACTAAACCGCACAGCTAAGAAAAGAGCAGGACTCTAAGTTATACCCACGGTCTATCCCGCCTTGCTCTTCCTCCAGCTCCTCTACCCACTGGTCCTTCAGAACCCACAGAGCTTAGTCCTTCTACAGCATGCCACGCTGGAGAATCCAGCCCAGAGTAAAGCCAGCCTCAGGCAGGTCCACACAGGCTTCCACCTAAGCACACAGCCCAGGATGGCTCCCAATCTACCAGCACCGTGACCTTTCAGTCTCAGTTTCTCTCTTAGTACAATAAAAGTAACTCTATGCTCTGCCAAGAGGGCGTGTTATAAATGGTAACTGAAAATAACACTATTTACAAAAGATATACATTCCTCATATTCACTTCGGCCTCATCTTTCCTTCCCGGGGTAGATGGATAGCTCGTTTAATTTCCTGTGCAAAGCTAGAGTAAGCTACATAAAATGGGGACCAGCCTCAGCTTTCCCAGGACACATGTGCCCTGTAGACATCTCTGTCCACTCACCAGGCCATGCAGCATCTCGTAGAGGACTGCCCCTAAGCACCACCAGTCCACCGCTCGATCGTAAGGCTCTTTACGAAGCACTTCAGGGGCCAGGTACTGTTGGCGGAAGTACAGTTATTGGAGGATGCCTAGCCTCTGTGTCTATATCTGTAAAGAAGGCACTTGAAGGGGGTTGCTCCTGCTGTCATAGTTTCATGGCTTCTCCTGTGTTCATTAGCATCCATTCACCAGAGGCCTGGTTGGTGACAGGCTCTTTGCAGTGCACTGGGGACATACAGGAGATCCGGCCAGACTGCCCTGTAGAGTTGTGCACACTGTACATTGCACAGGAGTACCAGCCAGAGGGCGAAGGGAGCTACAACCAGTCTGTGATCTACTCGCTAAGCTAGAATGGTAATTCAGAAGCAGGGAGTGCCTTCTCATTTGCACACGGTCACCTGTGGTCACCTATCTGTATCCTAGCACTGGGAAAGCCCTGGCGGCACCTCACAATATATAGCAGGGCAACAACGGGGCAAAGTTAAAGGAATGTGGCATGCACTTGTTCTGGAATCCTTAGTGCATGGGAGATGGTCAGGAAAGGGGTGGTATTCCAGGTCACATTGGTGGATGGGAATGTGCCAGGAGCCGTGCCTGGTACAAGGGAAAAACCACAGGCAGGTCTGTTTCTGCTAGTTGCAAGGGTTTAGTGACTTCCTGGCTTGGGGTTCTCTGCTGCTAAGGAACAGAGTCCCAGCAACAGACACAGCTACCCTAAGGGATGTATGGGTCTGGAAGGGAAGAGAATCAGACGCCCTGAGCCCTCTTCTGTGTCTGGGTCCAGGCAGAGCACTGGACCTGCCAGAACTTTGGCTCCCTTATCCTTAAAATGGAAACATAGTTGGAGTGGAGGCTGGAGAGATGGCTCGATTGGTTAATGTTTGCTGTTGTAAGCATGAGGACCTATATCCAGATCCCCAGCAGTCACATAAAAGCTAGGTGAGATGGCTCACATATGTAGCCTCCGTGATACCGGGTAGTGGTGGGGGAGATAAGCAGATCCCTGGTCAATGGCCAGCCAGTCTTGCCAAATCAATGAACTGCAGGTGCAGTTTGAGACACTATGTCAAAAATATCATGTGGAAAGTGCTTATGGAAGACACCCGACATCAACCTCTAGCCTCCATATGCATACATGTGCATATGAACCTGTCCACATCCACATGAACATGTGCATATGCAACACACACACACACACACACACACACACACACACACACACACACACACAAAATACATTAACTAATAAATAAAAATAGGGACATGGAGTCCCTACTGGGGACATGGGAACAAATGTAGGTCTGTGTGCCTGGCACTCAGCAGTGGCAGTCATGGAAGAAGGGATGTCTCCTACATGAGTCACAATTCCTTATCCCCTGCTCCCTAATGCTAGTTACACCCGTTGAAGGACTGGCTGCTGTCAGGCTTTGGGGTCAGCTTTCTCCAGTGGACACCCCATGCACAATCATAGACAATGGTCCCTTCTGGGAGAGGTTACCTGACCATCAGTTCCCTGAGTATCAACTGGCGGAACCCACCTGAAGGTCCAGGCACAGCTCTGCAGGCTGGTGGAGACAAATAGCATGGCTCTTATGTCTTGTTCCAGACTAAACAGAGAGGCGCTGCTCCACTTTGCAGCCTCAGCCCTCTGCCCCTTTCTGGTGCCTATCCAACCCACAGGGACCCTTCAGGTTCAAGGTCCAATGTTCAAGACCAGTGGGAGTTCAAGGAAAGGTTTTAAACCCAAGGCAGGTCAGATAGACAGGTTCAGACATGCAATGCTGTTTATTTATATTTATTTGTTTGTTTGTTTGTTTGTTTGTTTGTTTGTTTGTTGTGGTGCTGGGGTTGAACTCAGGGCCTCATGCAGGCCAGGCAATCACTCTACCACTGAGCTATATTACCTGTCCTAATTATTGTTATTTTGAGGCACTTTTTTACAATCCTCATGCCTCATCCTCTCAATGAAGGTAAGTACAGGGTTTATAGAAATCTACAAATTGTAGCCTTCTAGACTCTCTGTCTGAAAGAGGGAGGCATATTTATGTTTAACAATTGCAAGCCCTGACCTTAACTCTCAGGCTACTCTCTCCTGGTCAGAGATGTGGCCCTATGGAGCAGTACCATCCTACACAGCAGCCACTAGCCACATGTGGCTATTGAACAATTAATTGCTTTTGCAGAGAATCAAGATTTGGGTCTAGCTGGGCATATTGGTGCATGCTTTTAATCCCATCACTAGGGAGGCAGTGGCAGGTGGATCTATGAGTTCAAGGCCAGTTTGGTCTACAAAGTGAGTTCCAGGACAGCTAGGGCTGTTACACAGAGAAACCCTGTCTCAAAAAAAAAAAAAGAAAAGGAAAGATTTGTGTCTGTTGAAATATGGCTTGACATCCCTATTTCACAATTTTACACTGATTATATATTTAAATGAGGAGATTTGAGATATATTGAGCTAAATAAAATACCTTGTTAAGTTTGTTTCACCCATTTTTCCCTCCACACCCGCCCCCCCCAAGACAGGATCTAACTATGCAGCCTTGGCTGGTCTGGAGCTTTTTATCTATGCCAGGTTAGTCTCAAACTCACAGAGATCTGCCTGCCTCTGCCTTCCAACTGCTGGGATTAAGGGATGTGTCGCCATGCCTAGCATGACCTGTTTCTTTTTACTTTGTGTGTATGTGTGTGTGTTAGTGGGATTCAACCCCAGGGTCTTGGTGAGTGCTCTGCCATCGAGCCACACCCCCCAGTCCTGTCTTTTGTACTTTTCTTAATGATTTGTTTTATTTTATGCCTATGGGTGTTTTGCCTACACATGTCATGTATGCCACATGTGTGCAGTTCTCACAGAGACCAGAAGAGGGTGCCAGATCCTCTAGAACTGGGGTTATTGTGGAGGATTGGCTGTGAGCAGCCATGTGGGTGCTAAGACCTGATTCCCGATCTTCTGCAAGAGCAACAAATGCTCTTAACTTCTGAGACATTTCTCCATCCCTGTCTTCATACATACATACATACATACAGACATACAGACATGCATACACATACATACATAATACATACACATACATGATTTATTTCAATTTTGTGTGCATGGGTGTTTTGCTTGTACCACTTGCATGCAGTATCCATGGAGGCCAGAAGAGGGCATTGAATACTTTGGAACTGAAGCTATAGACACTTGTGAGCTGACGTGGAAGTTGGGAACCAAACCCAGGTTCTCTGGAAGAGTAACCAGTGCTCTTAAGCACTGAGCCACCTCTCCAGCACATCTTTTTACTTTTAAAATGTAGTTGCCTAGCATGCCTGAGGCTTTGAGCTCAACCCCCAACATCACAATAAATACATAAGGTTTGCATCTATTTGTTTTTGGTCTCATGAAGTCCAGCTGACCTGGGACCTACTATATACTTGAGGCTGGCTTCAAACTCCTGATCTTCCTGTCCCCACCCCCCCAAGTGGCATGCAACCTCACATCCCACTGAGCAGTAGTAGAACTCACTAGAGGTAGCTGGGAGCCCACCATTCCAAAAGCTGGTTCCTTAACACTCATGAGGAGATGAAGGCTCCTTGTAGGCTGACTCAGGGAAGAGCTTGTGAGGATGGAGTGAGGCCTCACTGCTGTAGCCTGGTGGCTTTATTTAGGGGCTGTGGCCTCAGCCACTTACGGTCAGCCTTTTCCACAGATCTTTCACATACCTCGGGGGTGCCGCAGAAGGTGGATGTGGTCTCCTCAGGCTCCACACATTCCTTGCAAAGGCCAAAATCCGTCAGTACCACGTGTCCCTGTGGGTGAGAGTAAACAGGAAGGGGTTGGTGGTCAAAGCTCAGATGCCACACCCTAGAGCAACGGCTGTACAGCATGGCGAGGAGACACATGCTGCATGCCTTATGCAGGCTGTACAGCATGGTGAGGAGACACGCGCTGCATGCCTTATGCAGGCTGTACAGCATGGTGAGGAGACACACGCTGCATGCCTTATGCAGGCTGTACAGCATGGTGAGGAGACACGTGCTGCATGCTTCATGCAGGCTGTACAGCGTGGTGAGGAGACACACGCTGCATGCTTCATGCAGACTCAGGGCTCCTGGCCTGGATGCCAGGAGATCTGAGGGCACAGGCTTGGGGTGTGACACCGCAGCCTGCCCTAGCTCATCATGACTTAGGTCCATGTCTACAACAGTAGCAGCTCCAGGATGTTCTCTGCTGGGTAGCAATCCCTTGATGGAGGGCCGAAGACTGAGAAGTCAAGCCCACCAATGCTAGTTGGGTGTGAGGATGGAGAAAGGAGACAGATACCGAAGGCTATCAGACTTTAGGAGCTGCCGTGCCTAATCCTCACTGCTGGGACTTACTCCTGTCCAAAACTATGCTGCTCCCTAGCGGGCAATCCACATCCAGCAACTGAGCAGTGGGGGCCATGAAGGTCCAAATTCCCTTGTATCAATTTATCACCATGCAGAAGAGTCATCTCTGCTTAGGGCTCCCATTCTGTGAGAGGTACTGAGGTCTCTCTTGCAAACACACTGTGGCTGCCCCTCTCCCTCTGCTCACCCTGTTTTCTTCATCCCCCTTAAAGCTATATCTTTTGGAGAGTGTTCCCCAAGAAACCTACATTCCATTCTCCATCTCAGGGTCTGTCTCCAGGGAATCAGGAAACATGGAAGGTCTACAGATCCCTAGCTTCTATCTGGCTACATGTGGCACACCCCCCACCCCCCACCATAGGTCTGCATATATATATCTATACTGACATACATGCACATAGTCTCCTGTGCACATACTTATATACATAAATATGTGCATGAGCACATATGTACACAATACATACAAGAAGGTATGTTATTATATGTATATATGTATAATGCATAAATACCAATATACACAGACCATGGCTGGATAGCACAGATTTGTGCTGCATGTACACACACACACACACACACACACACACACACATACACACACACACACACACACACACACACACCCCACACACCTGGCAGTCCAAGAGAATGTTTTCTGGCTTCAAGTCTCTGCAGAAAATAAGAGAAAACAGCCATTTACTCAATGAATTGGGAACTGGGGTCCTAGCAGGAGAACTACTCATGGACACTCCCACAGGCAAAAAAGAAAACCCAGGGAGGCTGGGTACTTGACTCTAGAAAGGAGGACACCCCAACCCTAAATAAGAGACCACCTCAGTAAAAGGACCAAGTTCAGTGAGATTCATGGCCCACATAATCCCTGCCTGGTGGAGCAAAAAGGTCCCGGGACTGACTGTGAGCTGAGAGCAGGCCTCACCTGTAAATGATGTTGAGAGAGTGTAGGTAGCCAATGGCACTGGCCACCTCTGCAGTGTAGAACCGAGCCCGGGGCTCCAGGAACCTGCGCTCCCGCTGCAGGTGGAAGAAGAGCTAGGAGAGGGGACAGTGAGATGGTGGCTGGATTCCAGCTCCTAGATCACCAGACACGAGCCTTCAAGACCTTCTACTCCATGCAGGCCAGTTACCCTAGTGTACACTTCAGTGTACCTGAACCAAAAGACTGCATGCTGACCCCACCCCCAGGGCACGTGTGCTCTCCATGCCTTCAGTCAGCATAATTAAGCAGCTACTGTGTTCCAGGCTGCAAGTCAGCCTCCCTCACAGCGCTTGTTTAATCCTCATGACTATCTTCAAGATCTCAGCCGTGACGCCAGTTCCATGTCAAAGGAGGAGGAGTTACATGGATTGTCTAAGGTCCCACATCTCCCAGTTGGCAGAGCTGGAATTTGAAACCAGGTAGTTCAAGACATACTGTAGTGGTATTGTGTTCCCCCAAATATTGTGTACCCTAATAAACTTATCTGGGGTCACAGAACAGGACAGTCACTAGATACAGAGGCTAGAAAACGGTGGCACTCACGCCTTTAATCCTAGCATTCCAGAGGCAGAAATCCTTCTAGATCTCTGTGAGTTCAAGGCCACACTGGAAACAGCCAAGCATGGTGACATACGCCTTTAATCCCAAGAAGTGAGCCTTTAATCCCAGGGAGTGATGGCAGAAGGCAGAAAGATATATAAAGTGTGAAGACCAGAAACTAGCAGCATTTGGCTGGTTAAACTTTTAGGCTTTTGAGCTACAGTTCAGCTGAGACCCATTCTGGATGAGGACTCAGAAGCTTCCAGTCTGAGGAAACAGGATCAGCTGAGGAACTGGCAAAGTGAGGTAGCTGTGGCTTGTTCTGCTTCTCTGATCTTCCAGCATTCACCCCAATAACTGGCCTCAGGTTTTATTTTATTAATAAGACCTTCTAAGATTCCTGCTACAACATACTTTGTGTGTGGGGTTGGGGTAGGGTGGGAGGGGTAGACTCTATGCAACCCAGATTGGCCTTGAACTCAGTCCTTCTACCTCTGTGTCCCACTGTTGAGATTATAGGTGTGAGGCACCATACTCAACAAAAACGTGCTTTTCCTCCAACCCAAGCATAGGATGTCACATTGAGCTCAGCTTAGATCTCCCTGTTTGGTCTGCTTTGTTGATTGCAAAGCCATCACTTGGGGATGTGGAGGATGAAACCTCCCCTGTTGGACTCAGGCTGAAAAACATTTGGTGATAGGCCAAACCTGGTGCAATTGAGGAAAGCCCCTACTAAATTTTGCCCCCTTGTTCGGTGAGACAAAGCAAAGTCCAAGATGGTACCCAGCTTGTCCCTGCCCTGCTTTGGGGTTTGCAGGTGGCTCGGGTCTCTACTGAGGATAGTGACATCAGGCTAGAGAGATAGCTCGGTGGTTAAAGTACTTGCTGTGTAAGTATAAGGACCCAAGTCTGGGTCCCCAGAGATCAATATAAATACCAGGGGGGCATGGCTGCCTACCTGTAATTCCAGCCTCACAAGATGGGGACGGGATCATCAGTGCAAGCTGGCTAGCAAGACTAGCTACACTGTCAAGCTCTGGGTTTGGTTGAGAGACCCTGATTTGTTGAAAAAAAAAAATGGAAGGGAAATTGAAGATGACTCTTGACATCCACCTCTGGCCTCCATGTGCAAACACACATGTACCTACACGTTTGCCCCACACATAAAAATAGGCATGCACAATACACATACGTAGAAATAAATAAAATTTTAAAAAATGATAGTGATGGGTGTGGGCCTGTGGCCTGGGTGTGGGAAAAGGAAGTATTGGAAATAGTGACCACACACTTCTCTTGGAAGAGCCCTTTCCTAAGGTCTACGGACGTGATTATGAGCCACCTTGTGTGGGAAACACCCCTGCAGCAGCAGGGGTGAAAAGGACTTGGTATAGACTGGTTGTCTTGAGACGTGACTTGCTGAGCTGAGCCTCTCAGTTTCTTTAGACTACCACGTGGGTCTGTTGTAGGGACTCAGTGAGAGCACTCTGGAGTGGGTTTTATTTAGGAGCTGGGTGGTGGGCCCCCCACAAACACTGAAAGAGTAAAACAACCAGCTATAATCAAAGCTCCCTCCCTTCCTGAGGTCCACTCACCTCTCCTCCGTTGACATAGTCAAGCACAAAGTAGAGCTTCTCTGGGGTCTGGAAGGAGTAGCGCAGGCCCACAAGGAAGGGGTGCCTCACGTTCTTTAGCAGTACATTGCGCTCTGCCATGATGTGGTTCTGCTGTGGAGTCACACAGACAGGGTCCATGTCACAGTCTAGTACAGCTCCTTTAATTGCAGCACAATCCAGTGGCCTGGTTTATGGAGGTGTCTGCCCAAGGCTTTTTCCTGCCCCAGTTCAAATACCCACATTGGCTCTCTTTTGTCCCCAAGCCAGGCCTAGCCTCCTTGTTAATACTTAAAGGTCAGTGTCCTGAGCCTCATCCCCAGCCACTTCGTACTAGTGTAACTTCAGAAACCCTGCCCCTGGGTAACAAGCAAAGCATATACTATGACAAGATAATTGAGTCCCAGGGAAGCTCTCTAGAAAAAAAATGCCGTGAATACCTATACTCATGCCTTTGATTATAGCTGGTTGTTTTACTCTTTCAGTGTTTGTGGGGGGCCCACCACCCAGCTCCTAAATAAAACACACAGAGGTTTATTATTTCTTATGAATGCTCAGCCTTAGCTTGGCTTGTTTCTAGCCAGCTTTTCTTAACTTAAATTATCCCCGTCTATCTTTTGCCTCTGGGCCTTTTTACCTTTCTCTGTTTCTGTATAGCTTTTCTTTCCTTCTTACTCTGTGTCTGGCTGTGTAGCTGGGTGGATGGGTGGCTGGCTCCCAAGGTCCTCTTCCTTCTCTCATTCTTTGATCTTTTTTCTTTTTTTCTCCTATTTATTCTCTCTGCCTGCCAGCTCCACCTATCCTTTCTCCTGCCTCACTATTGGCCATTCAGCTCTTTATTAGACCAATCAGGTATTTTAGACAGACAAAGTAACACAGCTTCACAGAGTTAAACAAAAGCAACATTAAAAAATGTTAACACATCTTTGCATCATTAAACAAATATTCTACAGCACAGACAAACGTAACACATCTTAAAATAATATTCTACAACATTTGATCCTGCTATTTTATACATCTGGACTGCCCTTCCCCGTGTGTGTGTGTGTGTGTGTGTGTGTGTGTGTGTGTGTGTGTGTGTGTGTGTGTGTGTGTTTGTGTGTGTGTGTGTGTGTGTGTGTGTGTGTACAAGAAGTAGATGATGGATGCCTCCCTCCAGCACTCTCAACCTTATTCTTTGAGACAGGATCTCTCACTGGACCTGTAGCCTACTGATTGGGTTAGTCTAACCAGTTAGCAAGACAAAGGGGTCCTTTCTCTCCATCTCCAGAGCACTGAGATTAGAGATACATGCTGCCATGCTTAGCTTTTTTATGTTGGTTTTGTGGGATCAAGCTTAGGTCCTCATGCTTGCACAGAGAGCACTATGTCACTTTAGCCATCTCCCTAGCCCCTGGGCATGCCACCTTCTTTTCAAACAATCAGAATGTTGTTTACTGTCAGGGTCAGTTCAAGACCACCTATGCAAGAAGACCTCCCCTCCTTGTTGGCATGAATCATTCTGTCTCCTGAGTAGTTTGACTTGGCATTCTATCCTCTCTTTATCCTGTGTTGAAGGGATTCAAGTTACTGAGGCATCTAGAGATCTAAGCTTGCTGTGGAATAATCCTTCTGTACACTGTGTGAATATATGTCACTATGATTGGTTTAATAAACAAGCTGACTGGCCAAGAGCTGAACAAGATAAACTTAGGCAGGAAAGCCAAACTGAGAATGATGGGATGAGGAAGGGCAGAGTCAGAAGAGTCACCAGGCAGATGGAGAATAAGTTGGATACACAAAATGGGATAAAGGTAAAAGCCACAACCCTCAGGGCAGCACATAGATTAATAGAAATGGGTTAAGTTGTAAGAGTTAGTTAGTAACAAGCCTGAGCTATTGGCCAAGCATTTATAATTTATATTAAGTCTCTGAGTCAGTTATTTGGGAAACAGCTGCTGGTTATTTGGGAGCAGGCCGTTGGGACAGTAAAACTCCACGCCTACACAAGCTGGCCGGGCTGAGGGACCTTTGAAGAGGGTGCAGTGTGAGCCCACAGTATGTTCATGGAGAGCCTGACACCTAGAGAGGGCAGAGAGCTGGTCTGTCAGTGGATCCTGTTAACAACTGGAAGGTAAAGACCTTCTCATCTTCCAGAAGGCTTCTAGGGAGACGGCTTGGCCTGTCTTCCTTTAAAAAGGCTAGGGTCCTGTGTGCCAGCTGGACTTTCTGAGCTGTCCCCACTGGACCTTTTGGAGATGGAACCACCTTGGGAAGCCACCCTAGGCTGGGGATCAAGACGCAGGAGGGGAAGTGACCATTCCTGAGTTCTGGTACCTCTTTGCTCTTTAAGATGGACTTCTTCTGCAGCACCTTCACTGCATAGAAGGCTCCGTCGGACTTGCGCTTGGCCAGTAGGACCTGAAGAAAAGTACAGACACAAGATATCGGGGATGATGGGTTCCCCTGGCAGCCCCCACCCTCAACTCATTCTGCAGGTATGTGGTATGTGAGCCTTCCTTTTGCATAGGCTAATGGAAGACAGCAGGTGGAAGGCAGCAGAAGGGAGAGACCCCAGCCCTACTCTCCTCTCCTTACCTTCCCATAGTTCCCTTTGCCAATGACTTTGAGGAAGTCGAAGTCTGTGGGTCGGGCACTGTGGACAGGAGAAGAATAAAGATCAGCATTGGGAATCCCAGGAAGCTGGGTCTCTGAATTTCAGGTGACCTTTCAGGAGCCTCATGGCCTCGCCCCTGAAGAACATTATGTCTAACAGCCCAAAGAAGCTCAGAAGACAGATCCTCACATACCTTTCCCTACACCCAGCCCAGCGCACAGACCAGTTAATACTAAGAGAGACAATCAGGTACATGGTGCAGAAGGCAGTCTCCTCCACCCACCCCCACCCCCGCCCCTGGCCAGGAGAAGGGCCTGAAGGTGAAGAGTTGCTGACCATGAAGATGTTTGGGGTCATTCCAGGTAGAGAGCGCAGCCTGAGCCAAAGCTGGGAAGTTAATGAGAGATGAAGCTGAGCAGGCACAGGGTGAAAGGGATTCTGGTCCAGCTGGTAAAGGTTTTGAGTACACCAGGGACCTTGGATTTTTTTTCTAAAGCAAAGAGAGCCAGCCATGGGACAGCCAGGTAGGAATTTTGTCTTGGAAAACAGAACTCACTTTGGGTTAGCTGATGGCCCCAGGTTGATGCTCCCATTGGCCCTAGAGGGCTGAAGACATTAAAAGAAAGAGGCGATGAAGATCAGCAAGCTCCCTCCTCTTCCTTTGGCCTAGGCTCTGGTTTTGCCAACATTACTGCTAATCAGCTTACCTACCTCTTCCTTTATTGGTTCTCCTCCCTGGTACCCACCCACTCCTCCATCTAATCATTCATATCACACTTGCTTCTCCTAATGACCTTAAGAGGCTGCTGGCCATCACAGCAATCATAAGGAAAGAAAACTGAAGCCAGAGAGGAGTTGTCCAAGGCCTTACGTGTGGCCAAGGTGGGATTTGAACCTATGTATTTTCACAACCAATGGCATATTTTTTTCTAACCAAATCTACTTCTTATAGCCCCCAGGCAAATCTCTTTTCAATTTTCCTTGCAAATGGCCATCTCTGTGAGTTTACAGTAACCTGGCAGATACAAGTTCTGGTTAAAAGTCCACAGGGCTGGCTGATATCTCTACAGATTTCCTCAGCCTTGGGAGAATGTGAGTCCCTGGTGCAGGGTGCTGGGTGTTGGGGGGAAGAATAAGAACCACTCACCTGTGGGCTAGGAACTCCAGCTGGACTGGAGGCCATTCTGTAGCTGTGATGAGGTAGGCTCTGGGGGTACAGGGAAGACCAGGCACAAAGGAGATTGGCCTCCAGGCAGGGCTGCCCTCTTGTCCACCTTCAACTTCAGATACGGCCTCAGCAGCTCTTACCCTAAAGGCCAGAGGTCCACACATGAATGAGACAAATGACACTTGCCAGACCCAGCCTTTCTCACCAAACAGTTCAGAAGGGATGGAGAGGGACAGCTAGGGGGTCCCTGCCTGGCAGTGTCTCTGCAAAGGTTGGGGACACCCAGGACAGGAAGATTCTTGTGATTAACAGAAGCTCCAGAACTCTAAGATGGCCTCCAGAGCAGGCAGGACTCTTGCAGGCCTAAAGCTGAATATTTCCTCTTCTCAGTGAGGCACTGAGACCTTGAAAGAGGCTTTGTGTATTTTTGTTTCTCTATTTTTTTTAGGCAGGGCCTTGCTCTGTAGCCCATGCTGGCCTTGAGCTTGCTTGCTGTATACCCCAGGTTGGCCTTGAACTGCCTTAGCCTCAGAAATGATAAGAACATTGACATGTGCTACCACACATGATTTAGAACAGTACTTTCTTGGTTGTTACTGTTTTGGGATAGCCTGGGCTCTCCAGACTCACACATAGGCATGTTGGCAGTCCTGAATTCTTGTGGACAGTCCCAGGATAAGCTCTGTGTTGAATACAGTCTTGCCTGGGTACTTTCCCCAGAGTCCAGTAACCGCAACTACACTGGAAACTTTGGGCCAGAATCATGTAATCCCGTAAGTAGCCAGTGTCTGTGTGAGTTCAAGTGGTAGAAGGACTAGATAGCTGGTCCATGCAGCCAGCAGCACAGTGGGAGAAGTGTACTGTCTAAGGTTTGGTTCAGGGGTTTGGAACCTCATAGGTGCTGTACCTCCCACAGGGCTTGGTGCAAATTATTCATTCAAAGACCCCAGCTTGGCATCTCTTAGATCACCTTCTCTTCAGGAAAGGTCTTAGAGGCACCACTCTGTGGTTAGGTGGGACACTGAAACCCGTTCACCTGTGGCCAGGAACATCTACCAGATCAGAGGCCACCCAGCCCAGAAAATACCTGCAATAGAAGGGAATTCCATGCTAGGCTGGTCTAGAGGCCTCCCCCTGCCAAACTCCTGCACAGCAGGCTATAGAATTCTAGCAGAGGGAGGTGCTTCCTGGCCTCTCCGATGCACACCAGGCTGTGCTCCCACAGCCGGCCTGAGACACCGCCATCCCTCCCGAGGTTGTCCCCCATGGGTCCTGTGCCTGGCCCTGGCTGCCCGGGTCCCACATACCTTTCCAGCCTGGGCAGAGATCTCCAAGGGAGGCAGCAGTTGGAGCCGAGCACAGGCCGTGGACAAGAGAGACTCTCTCTGTTCTCCCAACAAGAGCCAAGTGTCAGTGCCTGGTGCCCCCAGCACAGAGCTCAGAACTTCCAGCAAGTGGCAGCAGTGAGGGGGCTGGTGATGTCACCCAGGATCCAGCAGTGCTTAGGATGGGACGGGAGACCTCTGTTCTCTCTGGGATACCATTTCTCCCTAGGAGATGAAGGATTATGCACCAGTCCCAGGAGAACCTGGGGACCACTGGGGACTGTAAGAATGTGTGACCATGTGGGTCAGGGAATGTGCTCCCTGCAAGTATTTTGTGCAGAGATGTGCTTTGTCTCTAGTGTGCCAGTGTGGCTACAGATTTCAGATATTTGTGTGTGTGTGTGTGTGTGTGTGTGTGTGTGTGTGTGTGTGTGTGTAAGAATGTGTACATGTGCTGGGCAGTGGTGGTACACACCTTTAATCCCAGCACTTGGGAGTCAGAGGCAGGCAGATCTCTGTGAGTTTAAGGCCAGCCTGGTCTACAGAGCGAGTTCCAGGACAGCCAAGCCTACACATAGAAACCCTGCCTTGAAAAAACAAAAAAAAAAAAAAGACAAAGAAAGTATACATGTATTGGTGTGACAGAATCATGTACACATTAATGTGCATCTGTTCTGAGTTCATCATTGTTTTGCTGTGTGTGTAGTTGATGGAATGTCCCCAGACATTCAGTGTGTCACTGTGTAGTATATATCAGCATATATTATATATGTATGTATGTATAGGTCCATCACTGTATGTCTGTGTCCATATTGCTATGTGTTGGATAACCTCTCTCTCTCTCTCTCTCTCTCTCTCTCTCTCTCTCTCTCTCTCTCTCTCTCTCTCTGTGTGTGTGTGTGTGTGTGAACAAGTGCATATGTATATAAAGGGCCCATCTGTTAGAACCCAGGGTTCTAACCAGGCACTATATAGACCACCTGGTCTAGAAAAGAGGTCCCTGGGACCTGAGCTATGGCCACGGGGAACAATCCATCTGCCAAAACCCTGTAGGTGCTCCGGGGAAGCTGAAGCTGGCTCTCTGTCCAGCTGCCCTTGGTTTTGGATTACTGAGCACTTGGCTACCTAGGTTTTCCCTATGGGCTCTTCAAGAGCTCTGGCTCACTGTCCCAGGCCTGGCTAGCTCACAGCTCTTCTGCTGTGTGAGAACTCACATCTCAGGAGCTCCTGGCCCAGGAAGGCCTTGCTGTTAGGTGTGACTGTTAGGTTCTCAGGGGTCCCTTCCTCTATCAGGGGATCAGGAGGCATAGGCAGGTGTTCTGAGGAAGGAAGGAAGTCATGGGAGCCATATAGCCCCCGTCTTCCTGGAGCTTTCTGTGTGGCTATACAATCACTGTAGGCACAGAGGGGTATTCTAAAGACTCTAAAATTCAAGGGACCTGGATGTGTTGGTCTAAGAACACTGCAGGAAACAGTAGCAGTTTCCTTTTCCCACAAAACAGCAATGTTGAACCAATACACAAGTCTGCCGGTGACATGTTGACAAAACACACATCCTTACCAAGGACATTTCTTTTCAATAGCAAAAACCCCATGGGGTCTTCGCTGGGCGGCAAGACTTTAGAAGAACAAGATAAAGGAGCTAACAGTAGGCTAAGTGCCCCTGCCTGGCACTTAGGACCACCTCAGCCATGCTGGCTCAGCTCCTCACCTTGCACCCTGGCTAAAGAGCCCATTTCTCTCTCTCTTTTTTCATTGAACTTCTCTGAGGAGCTATCCGCACCCCTCATCCACACTCCTTTTCTGTTCCACTCCTGAACTCATCGCAGATTTCATCCCAGCATCCTGAGGAATCAGTGGACAGTGGACTCATATGTCAGAGCCAGTGATGACTCCTGCATCCTCATCTTGCTCAGATGAGGCTCTGGCATCTTCTCTGGCACCCTTCCTTTGCCTACTTGGTTCTGAGAGGCCCTGGGGTTCCTTACTAGACTCTCTTCCTCTTCCCCTTTCAACCCTGGCTCAGTCCTTGGGTCTCCATCTCCATATATTTCCTATGTCCATAAACCAGTTCAGTGGTTCAGCTCCTTGTGTCTACTTCCTCTGTCTAGAAAGCTCTTGTCCCAGACGATACATGGCTGACTTCCAATAACATGGCAGAGGACCCTGCTTCAGTGACACCTCCAGGAGAGGCTTGTGCTGACTGAGAGCAGGTGACGGATTGTCTTGGTCTATCTGGGGCTTAGGGCATCCAGTGCTGAGCCTGTGAAGTCCTGAGCAAATCTTGCTGACTGGTCCACCCTCCACAGTAGCTGGCCTCTTCTCTGGAGGCTGTGTATCTGACTGTGCACTTAGAGTCATGTCCTCTTATCATGTCACTAGTCGAGTGCTCTAATTTTCCATCTCAAACTAGAACATCAGTTCATGAAGGCAGACTTTGCTTGCTCACTACTGAATCCTTTCCATCTAGAACCAGTGTGAAATAGTGGCGATGTTCATGACACATTTGACTAATGAAGTCAAGGAGTGGAATGATCAAGTATAGTATACATACGAAATGAAAAGTTATATAACCCAAACCTCTGTCTGTGTAAGCTTACATAGATCAAAATTTGGGCACACATCTGATGCAATTATCAAGGAGAAAGCAAGTTTCAGAATGGTGGGTGCGCTGGGGTAATAATTTTATTAAAGTGGGAAAAAAAGACAATGGACATTTGCATGAATGGCTACAATAAAATGCAGGAGGCCATGACCACTAGCTATTCGGTCAGGGTATTTGCTTTTGTTTTTGAACTATTGTATAAAATTTCTTATAGTGTGACTGTTTAATTGCTAAAGTACCAAGCTTCATCATGTTCACTGCCCAGTCTCCCGTCACCTTGCCTAAGACCCCATCCCACTCCTGCAGTTCCTAAGAGTTCCTTGTCTCTTGTGATAGATACAACCTGGCCCAACTTGACATCAGTGTCTTCTCCTGATTATTTTATTTTATTTTTATTATTACATTTGTTGACTCTCTCTCTCTCTCTCTCTCTCTCTCTCTCTCTCTCTCTCTCTCTCTCTCTCTGTGTGTGTGTGTGTGTGTGTGTGTGTGTGTGTGTGTATAAAACTTGAAGGAGGAGTCAGTTCTCTTCTCCCACCATGAGGGTCTAAGATTGAACTCAGGTCATCGGCCTTGATGGCCAGTCCTTTATCCCGCGGGCGATCTCACCAGCCCGTCTCTCATCCCCGAGCCATTAATACCATCCCTCCCATCACTTGCTGCCATCTAGACTTGCCTTCCCCTGCCGCATCTCTGGTGTGTCTGCTTCCATCTCCCTAGACCGGCATGGTGGGCTAGGGAAGGAGTAATACACAGATCTCTCTCTTGAGAACATCCTTCCACCAACATGGCCTGCATGCCCAACCCTTTCATGGGTCATCATTTGCCTCCCCTAAAAACTTTGCCCAGTGTCCTCTCCTTGTAGCTGCTCCTGTCATTGTTCCTGGCTTCAGTCCACTGGACTGTGCCATTTACCTGCCTTCTCAGCCCAAGGGCCAGCTTGGTCTTATTTTGTTCCTATAAACCCCATAGGATAGGAATTGTCATCATCCACACGTGTGTGTGTGTGTGTGTGTGTGTGTGTGTGTGTGTGTGTGTAGAGGGGGGGGGAGGGAGGGAGGGAGGGAGGGAGGGAGGGAGGGAGGGAGGGAGAGAGAGAGAGAGAGAGAGAGAGAGAGAGAGAGAGAGAGAGAGAATGTGTGTGTTGATGAAGATTGACTCCAGCACTGCCAACCAAGTGCTCCACCTCTAAGCTTACCCCCCAGCCCTATTATTCCGGTTTAAATGAGGAGGAAACTGAGGCGTGGTGAAGAGAAATAACTTGAGTGAGATACCATGTCAGCAAATGATATAAATAGGATTTGAACCCAGGCAAGTTGACCCCCAAACCCACAGCCTAGAATCTCCAGAAGAGATTAGACAGCTAGAAATGGAAAGAATGAAAGTGAAGATGAAGTGAATATATTAGCTGGATCATGAAGGAAGAAGAAATTAGGCAGAGAAGACGAAATGAAGGAGTCAGTTGGATGGGAAGGTAGGGAAAGGGGAAGGGAGTTAGGGAGTAAGAAAAGTCGGTAGAGAAAAGGGAGGAAGGGGGATAAAGTTGGGGGGGGAGGACATGAAAAAGACAGAAAAGGGCTAGTTAGGAAGCCATCTAGCCTAGGCAGTCAGTTGGAATACAGAAGATGCTGCTTTAAGCTGGGAGCAAGGCAGGCACTCTGCTCACAGGGGAGCCCCTCACCTCGAAACCCTGGGTCCCAGCGCAGGTCCTGGAGCACTGTGCTTCCTCCGTGTACCCAATCCTGACTCACCCAGCAACCTTCCCAAGCAGGAGTGACCTGTCACCCGCTCGCTCGCCTGTCTCTCAAACCAGCACAAGCTCAACCTCCCAGCCCTGCCAGCTGGAGTCGGCTTCAGGACCTTCCAGTTACTAATTAACTGCTGGACTGAATCACCTTGGTTGCTGTATCACTGGCTTCTGGACAACTGTGCCCTTGGGACCCTCTGAACTGTTAAAAAACTACAACTTGCCGGGCGGTGGTGGCGCACGCCTTTAATCCCAGCACTCGGGAGGCAGAGCCAGGCGGATCTCTGTGAGTTCGAGGCCAGCCTGGGCTACCAAGTGAGTTCCAGGAAAGGTGCAAAGTTACACAGAGAAACCCTGTCTCGAAAAACCAAAAAAAAACTACAACTTAAGCTGTGTGACCTTGGGCAAGCGACTTGGGCTCCCAGAGCCTCATGAGAATTCCGGAGCCTTGATGAAGGCTCTTCCAAGTCCCTTCTGACACTGTCACACTTTTGTTCTCAGATCACCCCCTTCCCACAGTCCAGTGAAAGTTAGGCTTGTCCACTTAGCTTTCCCACTTGTCATCATCTAAATCACTTCCTCATTCTCCTGGAACTGGGAGAATTGTTGCTCGGATTTCTAAAGGTCTTAATAGCAAAAACTATAAGACTAACTCAGCCCAGCTAACTCAGTCAGTAGAGCATGGGACTCTTAATCCCAGGGTTGTGGGTTCGTGCCCCATGTTGGGCACCAAATGTTGCTTGAATCTTAAATCAGTCTTATTAATAAAAAACCCGGAACCAGATATTAGGGTAAATGCTGAAAGATCTGAGAGACAAAGGAGCAAGCCACTGCCACGTCCTACCTCTAGGACTCCTCAGCCTGAAAAGCCTTCAGTGCCTGTCTCCTCAGGCCTTATACACTTTTCTCCACCCAGCTATACTTCCTTCCTAGTGCTGGGATTAAAGGCGTGTGATTCCCCAAGAACTGGGACTAAAGGTGTGTGCCACCACTGCCTGGCTCGGTTTCTCTCCTAGACTGAGTCAATCTTGTGTAGTCCAGGGTGGCTTTGAACTCACAGAGATCCAGATGGATCTCTGCCTCCCGAGTGCTAGTATTAAAGGTGTATGTCACCACTGCCTGGCTTCTATGTTTAATCTAGTGACTTGTTCTGTTCTCTGATCTTCGGGCAGATTTTATTAGGGTACTCAATATATCACTACAGAAAATGGACAATAAAAAAACTATTTCACCCAACTCTCACCCACCTTTTCCTTAACGAGGGCTGTCTGCCCCTGCATCCAGCCCTTCCTTGATAACTTCCAGGGATGGAGCGCTTATTCCTGCTGTGTCCTGCTTCGTGGATAGACCCCTCTCGAACCCTCTTGTATTGAGCTGGTGCCTAACCACCCAGGGTTCACCAACCTGGCATCGTTTTAGAAGAACGACAGTTGGGTGAAGACTTGCATCCTGCTCCGAATTAGGAAATCTGAGGGTCAGGTACCAGGGCTCAGCTGGTCCTAGCTCATGGGAACCAACTGCATGCTCTGAAGGTGCCAGACCAAGCATTCTGACTCAGGCAGGGGTCAGGGTCAGGCAACTGGACAGGTGGGACAAGACCGTCCTTATGACGTCTCTGCACCTTAGAGTTTGAGGTTCATTCTGCTTAAAATAGTGTCTCGTGTGTCCCAGGCTAGCCTGCAACTCCGTGCATAACTGAGACCAACTTTGAACTTCTGATTCTTCTGCTCCACCTCCCAAGTGCTGAGATTACAGGCCAGTAACACTATGCCCAGAACTTGTGTAGTGCTGGGGACCAAATCCAGCACCCTGCATACGCCAGGCAAGCACTCTACCCGAGCTGCTCCCACAGCTCTTTATCGTTGACTCTTTGTTAAAAATGTCAACAAGCCAATGGTCAAGCCCAGTGCCTTAAAAACTACTGCTCCCATGCCCTCCAGAGCTCTTCATGGCCTCAACTCACCACCTTTTCCAACACACACACTAGCACATGTCTGGCCCTGGTCCAGACAGGGGAGGCAGCTGGCCTGAGTGTACGGAGCAAATCAGGACTGTGGCCAGAGTCCTGCCTCTTCCACCACAAGCTCCTCCCCTCATTCCTAGAGCTGTCAAAAAAAAAAAAAAAAAGGCGGTCACCCACAATGGTATCGATTGCACAGACTGTATACAAGAATTTCAGCATACAGAAAGAAGAACATTAAATAGAAAGTGAAAGCTTCCCCCCCAACACACACACTTCCATCTTCACTTATATTTCTAGAGGTATGTGCTGTTGATTAAACAGTGACAACATCTCTTGACTTTGGACTGTGCCTTAGTGGACACATCTGCATATAAAACTGAATCATACTGTATGCATTGCTCAGCCACTCACTTCTCAGGAATGTATTTCTTTTTCTCATGTATATCTTTCCATGTCAACACAGGTTCCATTTTCTTTGAAAAAAAAAACAAAACAACAGCAACAATATTTTATGTGTATGTGTGCCCGAGTGTATATGCACTACATGCACGCAGGTACCTGAGGGGCCGGAAGGGGTTGTCTGATCCCCTGAAACTGGAGTTATGGGTGCTTGTGAGTTCCCCCGATGTGAGCGCTGGATGGGAACCAAACCTGGGTCCTCTGAACTGCTGAGTCATCGCACCAGCCCTTACAACTACAGGTCAGAAGGCAACTTTGGGGGAGTTGGTTTTCTCCTTTCACTTTTTATACAGACACACATTTCTGCTTTTTTCCAAAATTAATCCACCATTGCCTCATCTGCTGGTGTGCTGGTTGGTTTTTGTCAACTGGATACAAACCTACGCATATCTAAAAAGGGGGGATTTTAATTGATAAAATGCCTCCATACGCTTGGCCTACAGGGAAGTCTGTGGATATTATCTTGATTAGTGGTTGATGTAGGAGGGCCCAGACCCCTGCGGGTGGGGCCACCCCTGAGTTGGTGGTCCTGGATGGTATAAGAAGGCAAACTGAAGGGGAGGAAGTATTGTAGGACCCAGTGGTGTCAAGGGTACCACAAGAAAAAACACAGAACCAACTAACCTGGGCTCATAGGGGCTCACAAAGACTGAACCGACAACCAGGGAGCCTGCATGGGACAGACCTAGGCCCTCTGCATATGTGTTAGGGTTGTGTAACTTGATCTTTGTGTGGGACTCCTAGCCGTGAGAGTGGGTGGTGGGTGGTGGGTGTGTCTCTGACTGTGTTGCCAGCTTTTGGGACCCATTCCTCCTTCCAGATTGCCTCATCCAACCTTGGTGGAGGAGGAGGTGGTACTTGGTCTCACTGCAGCTTGATACACCATGGCTGGCTGATATCCATGGGGTACCTGCCTGTATCTGAAGAGAAACAGTGGAGGACAAGTGGATGGGGTGGGGAAGAGGAGAGGGGAGGTAGGGGGGACTGGGAAGAAGGGAGGGAGGGGAAGCTTTGGTTAGGATGTAGAAACAAGAAAAGGAAAATAAGGAAGCAAACTGAGCAGGCCCGAGAGCAGCACTCCTTCACGGCCTCTGCTTCAGCTCCTGCCCCGACTTCCCTCAGGGATGGACTGTCATCTGGAGTGTAAGATGAAGTAAAAGCCCTTCCTCCCCAGGATGCTTTCGGTCACTGTCTTGGTCAGTGTTCTCTTGCTCTGAAGAGACACCCTGAGCAGGAAAACTCTTAAAAGGAAAACATTTAATTGAGGTGGCAGCTTACAGTTGCCGAGGTTCAGTCCATTAGCATGACAGTACAGGCAGACAGTGCTGGAGAAGGAGCTTCTACAAGTTGATACGCAGGCAACAGGAAGTAGACTGTCTCACTGGGTGTGGCTTGAGCATAAATAAACCTTCAAAGCCTGCCTCCACAGTAACACACTTCCGTGAACAAGACCATACCCACTCCACCATAGTCACACCTGCTAATGGTGCCATTCCCTTTGGGGGCCATTTTCTTTCACATCACCACAGTCATGATGTTTTTATTTATTTATTTAATTTATTTATTTATTTATTTATTTATTTATTTATTTATTTACTTACTTACTTACTTACTTACTTACTTACTTACTTACTTACTTATTTTCAATACAGGGTTTCTCTGTGTAACAGCTCTGGCTGTCCTGGACCTTGCTCTGTAGACCAGGCTGGCCTGGAACTCACAGAGATCCACCTGCCTCTGCCTCCTGAGTGCTGGGATTAAAGGAGTGTGCCACCATGACTAACTAGTTAGAGTTTCTGTCGCTGTGATAAAACATGGTGACTAGTCGGACATGGTGGCGCACGCCTTTAATCCTAGCACTCAGGAGGCAGAGGCAGGTGGATCTCTGTGAATTCGAGGCCAGCCTGGTCTACTGAGCGAGATCCAGGACAGCAGGGCTCTTACACAGAGAAAGTCTGTCTCAAAAAAAAAAAAAAAAAAAAAAAAAGCAAGAAAGAAAGAAAAGAAAAGAAACCCTAACTAAGACAAATGGCTTGAAAAATTGCCTCTGAATGTAGAATACACACACACACACACACACACACACACACACATATATGTTCAATATATGTAGAGAGAACATACATATATCACATATTGCTTAATGATGGGGATATGATCTCATATGAGGGTCATATAGTGTCCTCCCATAAACTAAGACAGACATAGTGTTACTAGATTTGATCTTATAGGATCAATTATCCTAATTATAGTAGATTATTGACTACATATGGAATATCCCTACTGAGAATTATGTATTGTCATACACAATTCTGATAGAAACATCGTATCTTCTTAATATGTCAGTCTGAGTTTGTTTAGCTCTTCCCACCTTCCTGGACCTTCTCATTCTTGATTCTTCATGGATAGTGTGTGATATCACACCGGCCTTTCCTTTCCCATCACTGTGGAAATTCTCCAGACATCTCTCTCATTTAATGGCCTGCTTAAAGGACCCTATGCGTTCCCCTCACAAACTATTTTATTGTGAACCAGGGAGATGGCTCAGTGGGTAAAGTCATGGCCAGATAAGCCTGACAAGTTAAGTTTGGTCCCCCAAATCCTATAAAGCTGGACAAAGTAGCTCAAGCACCTGTCACCCCAATGAGCTCCTACTGGGATATAGGAAGTGGACACTGGGTACTCACCAGAAGCTTCCAGACCAGCTAACTTAGTGTACGCAGTGTTACACAAGAGGTATCCTGTCTCAAACAAGGTGGAAGGTGAGGATCAACATCCAGGGTTGTCCTCTGACCTTCAAACACAAACTTAAAGAGGTGTATGCATGCCCACATTCACACACCCAAATTATTTTATTGTGATATATATATATATATGTATATATGTATATACATACATATATACATACATACACACATATGTTCTGGTGGGAGCTCCACCTCAACTCCTCTCCCCCATCTCTCTTTCTCCCCAAACCTGCCCCCTGTAAGGCCAACAAAAGCCAGCCCCTCCCTGGGGCTGCTCAAGACCATGGCAACAGATTGCTTAAAGCCTGGTAGCCATATTTGCCATGTGACTCTTCCCCTGCCTTTCCAAGGGTCACCCAGCATTGCTTTGTTCTGTTCATTAAACCAGGATTTATGAATTCGGCTTAATTGGCTTATTACATCGGTGGCAGTGGATACCTAGGAACCGGGGATTTAAAACTCTATCTGTCTGTCTATCTATCTATCTATGGTGGTATTTAGCATTTTAACTGTCTATAATGTGCAGTTCAGTGGCATTAAGAGCTGCTGACTTTTAAAAGAAATATTCCTCCTGCGCTTTGCTATTGGATAATTAGTACAGCAGTGGGAAGCTGACACATTTTTGGATTGCTCATTACAGGTGTATAAAAATGCAACTGATTTTTGTGTGTTAATCTTCTGTCTTGCAACTCTGATGAATTAGCTTGATCTGGCAGCTTGTAGGGTTCCTATTGACTTGGGACTTTTCTAGAAATAAGATATTATTTTTAATGCGATTTTACTTCTTTCCAACTTGGATTATTCTATTTTATTTTTCTTATCTAGTTTCTCTGACTGAAACATCTAATAAAGGCAGAACAGCAGCAGCGAATGCAGGAGTCTTCGTCTTGTTCTTGACCTTTGACACAAATGTTCCTCTCTTCACCACCGAGAGCGGAGTAGCTGTGGACTGTGTGCAGATACCCTTTGTCATATTGTGTAAGTTTCCTTTCATGTTTTCTTCCATTTTTCTCATGGAAGAATGTTGAAGTTTGTCAAATGCCTTTTTGTGTCATTTGAGACTATCACATTTTCCCCCATATTTTATTAATGTACTGTCACCTAGATCTTTTTTTTTTTTCTTTTTGATTTTTTTGTTTTTTGTTTTTTTTAGATAGGGTTTCTCTGTGTAGCCCTGGTTGTCCTGGAACTTGCTTTATAGACCAGGCTGGTTTCCAATTCAGAGATCCATCTGCCTCCCAAGTACTAGGATTAAAGGCATGCATCATCACGCCTGGTAAACCTAGATTTTCTTAATTGAACCATCTTTGATTTCTGGGATCTTCCTCTTTACAGTTTTATTTTCTCTTTCCTTCTATTTGGGAAGGGGGCAGCATTTGAGATAGGGTCTCACCAGGTAAATCCAGCAGGCCTGGAACTTTTTGTGTAGATCATGCTGGCCTTGAATTCATAGAGATTGGTCTGCCTCTGCCTCTCTAGTGCTGAGATTAAAGGTGTGAGCCACCATGGCTGGCTACTTTTGAAGTTTGATGGAGTGCATCACCCCATGGACAGGTGCACAATGAAAGTTTGAAGAGTTGGCTATTTGTAAATATTCTGCCTTCGTGGTTGAATGACAACCTCAAACTTGAGTACACAAGTCTCTTTCCTTTGACCATTTTTTTTTCCTTGCTGATAATTGGTTCTGGGGCCTCACACATGGTAGATAGGCACATATTCTACCTCTGAACTACATTCCCCGTTCTCTCTTTTTTCCTTTCAAATAGTTACGACACTGTTCCACCGTGTTCTTTCAGCAATTGCTGTAGAGAAACCTAGTGTTATTATTCATGCTCCTTGGTTTTGTTCTCAATGACAGCTTTCCAGTCTTGATTTTCATTACTCTGATGTTTTACAGTAATGCAGTCCGGTACTATTCCTCTGTCCTGCCACTCAGTGGAACCTCTCAATTTGGAGACTAGCATATCATAGTTTTTTTTTTTATTGTATGGATGTTTTGCTTGCATGTATGTCTGCAAATCTGGTACTTTGAGGAGGCCAGAAGAGAATGTTGGTTCCTCTGGAACTAGAGTTACAGATGCCTGTGTACATGAACACAGGTCCTTTGTGTCTTAGCCACTAAGCCATCTCTCCAGCCCTTAGTTTATTTTTTTAAGAATATAATTCCCTGTTTGACTAGTCTGCTGATTTTCAAATGTTTTTCCAATTTTCATCTCATTGTCTTTGTCTGTTTGGAGACAGGCTAGCCTTGAATTTGTGCAATCTTCCTGCCTCTGCCTCCTGATTACAGGTTTATAGGATTGCAGCCACCACACCCCCCTCCCTGTATTCTACTTCCTAGGAGATGTCCTCACTTCTAACTGTTGAACCTTGTATTAAAACTTTATTCCTGCAATTACATTTTAAAGTGCCAAAGGCTTTCCTTGTGTGTCAACGTCTCTTTTATTGCAGTTAGCTGGTCAAGGATTGGCTTCCAGGAAGAAGAATCAACTTTTCCACTGTGACAGGAAAGGAGGACAGATGTGGGTGAAAGACACCACGTAGATGAGGTGGCAGGGAGGTGCAAGTTTTGTTTCCTGGGATGTAGATGGTGAGGCCATACAGGAGATGATGAAAGCGGTAATGGTATAGGAGGCTTGAGGAACATGTAAAGGAGAGCTGGAGCCAAGCTCCCTAAGGCCCAGCTACCCTTAGAGAACCATGGGAGTTCAATTCACAGATGCCTGAGGCCATCAGTCTACCTTGACATCAGTCTGTCTGTCCAGTCTGGCAAGTTCCTGCTCCAGAGGAGGAGGCTGAGTCTTGGACAGCTCCATAGTTAGGATTCTCCTAGTCAAGTGGTTTGGAAGGGCAGTCGGGCAAAGGAATGAAAGATTTTGAAGAGATGACTACAATGAGCCCATGACATTCCTATCATGTTTCTACCCACATGCACACTCTGGTAACTGTAGAGTTGAGCCCTCCAGATTGACATTTCTGCACCAGAAAGCTTCATGCTAATTTTAAAACTGGAGGAGCCACTGAATTCTCTGGCCTTGACCATTTATATAAAATGTCAAGCTATCAGGCCCTGGGAGTTCTTATTTACATTTTTTAATTAAAGAAATTAGGTATGCATATGCTTATTTGTTTGTGGATGGGTGAGTGAACTGTACACATGTAGTCAGAGGAAAAAAAACAAAAACCAAAACCTGTGTTAGTCCTGAGGCCTCAGGCCTCATCAAGCAGGCTAGATGAACTGGCCAGTAAACTTTCAGGAACTTGAACTTAGATCTTCAGCTTGCTAGGTAGGCATTTTATTGACTGAATCATCTCTCCAGCCCTGTGGTTTATACTTTTTTTTTAAAAGTGGAGATTTATTTATTCAACAGATATTTATTGAATACATACTTTTCTCTGCCTAACAGTGATTTTATGTGTTTTCCTTGCACGTATATCTGTGCGATGTGTGCATGCCTGGTGACTGAAGGGCCAGAAAAGGCTGTCAGATCCCCTAGAACTGGAGTTACAGTTGTGAGTTGCCATGTGGGTGCTGGGAATTAAATCTGGGTCTTCTGCAAGAGCAGTCAGTATTCTTAACCACTGAGCCATCTCTCCAGCCCCAGTTGATTATACTTTTAAGACAAGCAGGTGTATAGTCATTAAACGGTTATCTGATCTTTTTTTTTCTTTCCTTTGTTTGTTTTTGAGACAAGGTTTCTCCGTGCAACAGCTCTGACTATCCTGGAACTTGCTTTGTAGACCAGGCTAGCCTTGAACTCACAGAGATCTGCCTGCCTCTGCCTCTCGAATACTAGGATTAAAGGCGTGCGCCACCACGGAGTGGCTCTTTCTTCTTCTTAGAGCTAGCATCTCATGTATCTCAGACTAGCCTCAAACTCACCATGTAGCAAAATGGCCTTCAGCTTCTCATCTTCTTGTCTCCATCTCCCCAGTGCTGGAATTGCAAGGGGACACCCACAGACCAGCTTCATGTGGTGTTGGGGATCAATCTTGGGCTTCCTGTGTGCTAGACAAGCATTCTACTGAACAGCTCTGCCCTCAGCTAACATCAAATCCCATAGCTCCATATCTGGAATCTGGAGCTCTTGGAATCATCAGGGCTCTTATAACCTTCAGTACCCCGGCCTCTCCTGCTCTGCTGCCTGCAACACAGATAAACTCTCTCTTAGCCTAGTTCTACTTCATACCTGCAGCTTTCCTTGGTGGACACCCCACAGCCCTCAAAAATCCTGGTGTCTTCATTGTAATTTGGGGTCCACACTTTTAGATTCATATAATGGTGATCAGGCCCTCCTTTCAAAGAACCTGCCCTACAGCACTTTGCCCAGCCTCAGTAGCTTTCAGGAATCTTGGAGCAAGCTTTCATGACCCTACCTCTCTCTCTCTCTCTCTCTCTCTCTCTCTCTCTCTCTCTCTCTCTCTCTCTCTGTTTTGTTTTGTTTGGAGACAGGGTTTCTTTATGTAGTTTTGGTGCCTGTCCTGGATCTCGATCTATAGACCAGGCTGGCCTCGAACTCACCGAGATCCACCTGGCTCTGTCTCCTGAGTGCTGGGATTAAAGGCGTGTGCCTCTGCCACCTGGCTCACTCTTACATCTCTTACGCTTGCAAAACCAATGCCATGTGGATGATCCTGCCAAGTTCCCCTGTCAGCCTGAGATACAGTCTGGCCTACTTTTACCACAACCTCTGTACACCTTGGTGGCTGACTCTGAGGACACTTTCCTAGGCAGGTGTTTCTAAGCATGGAATCCCTTCAACAGTGTTCTCCATTTGGCTTTCTCCTTTCAATACATTTTTATTTTTATAAAATGGATCTATTAAAGTATAAAATTCAGATTCTCTCTTTTTTTTTTTTTGGTTTTTCGTGACAGGGTTTCTCTGGGTAGTTTTGGTGCCTGTCCTGGATCTCGATCTGTAGACCAGGCTAGCCTTGAACTCACAGAGATCCACTTGGCTCTGCCTCCCAAGTGCTGGAATTAAAGGCGTGTGCCACCACTGCCTGGCAAAATTCAGATTCTTTAGGACAGTGGTTCTTAACCATTCTAATGCTGTGACCCTTTAATACAGTTCCTCATATTGTGGTAACTCCCAATCATAAAATTATTTTCATTGCTACTTCATAACTATAATTTTCTACTTAGTTATGAATCGCAATGTAAATATCTGTGTTTTCTGATTGTCATAGGCAACCCCTGTGAAAGGGTCTTTTGAATCACGAAGGGGGTTGCGATACACAGGTTGAGAACCACTGCTCTAGGACCTCTACCTAGCAGCAGAGGGAAGAATTGGGCTCCTCAGACATTGCAGCACTGATGTTCGCCTGTGTGTTCTGGGCATTTCACCACAAAAAGAGACACAGACTCTGGCTACAGACTGTTCAATGATTTGAATTTATTTGTGTTGTTACAATACACAGACAAATCATACTGCATTTTCTTTGTAATGTTTCCTCCCTCAAGAGTCACTTTAGTTTAAACCAGAGGATTTTCTTTAAGAATGTACGCGCGCAGCCGGGCGGTGGTGGCGCACGCCTTTAATCCCAGCACTCGGGAGGCAGAGCCAGGCAGATCTCTGTGAGTTCGAGGCCAGCCTGGGCTACCAAGTGAGTCCCAGGAAAGGCGCAAAGCTACACAGAGAAACCCTGTCTCGAAAAACCAAAAAAAAAAAAAAAAAAAAAGAATGTACGCGCGCACAGACACAGACACACATAGACACACACACACACACACACACACACAACCACACACACACACACACCAAGAACAAAAATGTAACCCCATCACAGTGCATGTAAACGAAGGTAGAAACAGGCTTCATTTTCAAACTCTGGAACCATTCTCTCTGTCTTAGAAATTAAACAGAGAGTTCATCCCTGTCTCAGGCCAGGGCTGGGCCGAGGCTGGACAAGCCTGCTGGGGACAAAGTGTAAGTGGTTCATGTTACACAGGGTGCCAGAAACAGCCACCCACTCCCTCTCCTCCTGTGCTCCCGGGTCAAGGTGCAACAGTCTCATCTGGGGACCCAGCGGGTAGTGGGATGGTCAGAAGGCAGATTTCTTTTGATTTCTTTAGGATTTGCTTTCTTTCCAAAGAGTCTGACATTAGTGCAGAAGAGCTGAGGCCTCAGAGTCGGGAGGCCTGCGAGTCCTCTTCTCCAAGGCCGTTAGTCCATCTGGCCTTTCCCACAGGCAGAGCTGCATGGCAAAGGCTGCTGCCCCCCTCCTTGGGAGCTGTGTGGTCTCACAGCACCAGCCAGGAACACAGAACATGTGCTGCCTTCTCAGACTGGTCAGCGACACCACGGACTGAAGACCAGAAGGTGGCAGGTTCCACAGCAACCCAGACAGCTGAGATAGCAGAGACTCCCAGCAAAGGGGCAATGATGTCACATCTGTCAACCTAACCCTCCCTCCCCCTTGGCTGCTCTTGCCGGGTGTCATCCCAGAAAGGTTCTGCTCAGAGTTACCCTTGAGGGCTGAAAGGGAAAGGTAACCTGAGGCTCTGTCCACCCCAGCTGGATGTTAAATGGCTATCTCCCAGAAGCTGTCTGGACTAGGGAGGGGAGGTCCCCAAAGGGCTGAAACAGGAAATCAACAGAACTTTTGATTTCTCACTTCTGAGGAAATAATAAAGCTTCATAGCTTAACAATAGCCCTTAATATTCCCAACACTGTACCTCATACCTGCACCTGACAGAAACTGCTGAGTGACCAACATGTACGTACACACACACATACTCACACACATACACCACATGACTTACAAGTGTACTGGACTGGGAGATGACCCTGCTCTTCAGCCTGCAGGCCCACCTCAGCACCAGATGAAGCTTGGCACTGGCTTCCACGTATGGGCAGAGTGGCTCCTGCTGGGCTCTGGTGCTCCCCACTTTGGCTGGGAGGCGTGTTTGGCAGTAATTGAGTAGAGACTGAACTTCCACTTGGACAGAAAGGTCCAAGTCCCAGAGGCCCAGCAGGGACCCAGTTGGCAGTGAGAGACAGTTGGGGAGAGTGGCAAGAAGGGCATAAGAGACCAGAGAGTTCAAAGACAGGAGAGGAACCCTTCCAACTCTCTGCTGTAGGTGGTCTTTGTTAGACTCCAGGGCAAAATGAGAAATGTTTAAGGGACAGGGTGAATGTGATGTCACAGGGGTTGTGTGCTACACAGTGCTACACTCTCCGGGCAGGAGGCTGGACTGGCATGTGTAATATCTTGGCTGAGAGCCACAGACACAGCTAGGATGCTGCTGCCACCATGCTGTCTGGAGCTACCCCTCAGGCCAAAGACTGCAGTGTGCCTGACATCCTAGTCCGACTGCCTATCAGCCCAGACTGCATCTTCCCGACACCCAGCAGACTGTATCTGCTGGTGTGTAGGCAGCATCAGAGAACCTGGGCTCCATTTGTTTTAACATAAACTCTAACTCTCTGCTCCCTCTGCTGGAACTAAGCCCCGGAACTGGCTGCTCCACTGCTGAGTGGTGGTCGGGAAGGTGCCTTAGCTCTGGCTCTCTGCCTAGAGGTAAAAGGGGAAAGACAGCCAGAGGCTCCCAGTGGGAAGCGCTCCTATTTCCGAGACTTACACATCTATAGGAGAAGAGCCATGGGGTCTGGCTGGACCATGACGGGGGCTGCCCAAGAACCGGGCAGCAGAGGAAGGGTGCACAGCCAACAGCAGAAAGGGAGGAGGCACCTTTTATGTGTAAATATGTATGCCAAAGTCATGGTCACTTCTTCGTAGGAGGAGAGGGGCCGAGAAGAAAGCACAAAGAGATGCCCCAAAGGACCCAGGTCTGAGCAGAGGATGCCTACTGGACCCAGCTCCTCCTAACTCCTAAGAACCAAGGTGGTTGAAGACGCAGGCTGTCCTCGCCAGGATGCCTGCATTCCTTTCTGTCATCAGGCCTCAGTTCCGTCACACCCTCACTGGGGCAAACCGGAGACAAATGGACTCCAGGACTGAGGGCCTAGACTCCCTTGCCCAGGCTCCTCTGCTCCCAAACACCTTCTGGGAAGGGCCAGGCCTAGTCAGACCGAGAGGACAGGGGTGGGGAGCACCGTCTGAGGAGGGAGCCCGGCCAGGGTGGGAGGAGGGCCCACCTGGCCAGTCACTTAAAGGTGTCGTCAGTGTTTTTGAACATGAGAATGGCGTTATAGATCTTCAAGGCTGGGCCCAGCTTGACACTCATGATCTTCACAATGTCCGCCTGTGTCAGCAAAAGGAAGGCCTCGCCGTCAATCATCTGAGGGGGCGGGAGAGGGAGGAGGAAATCGGAGGAGGAGGAAAGGGTGGGCAGGGGGGAAAGGTGGGTATGGGGAGGGGAGAAGGGGCATGTGGCAGGTGGAAAAGGAAGGAGGGGGCGGGGCAAAGAGAAAGGACAAGGGAGGGAAAAAGGAGAAAAGGAAGACAGCCATGGGGATGGAGAAGGAAAGCAGGATAGCCTGGCTCCCCTGTCAGACACACAGAGTTTCCCTTTCTCTTTCTGCTGACTGTGCTGTGTCAGTATCTATACTGGAAAATCCTCTCTGAAGCCCTTATAGACAGTAGCTTCGAGAAACCAGCTGCCGCTATACAGTTGTGGGGCTTCGTACTTAGAAAAAACGTGGAGCTCCTTGTTTGGAAGTTATTAGGAACTTAGTGACAGCTGAGCACAAAGCCCAGCGCCAGGTTCTTTTAAGCACAGGGCCCAGGGAGGCTGCACAGGAAACCAGGCAGGCTTGTGGTCGAAGCTGTTTCATCCATGAGTCATCCGCTTCAAAAATGCTGCCTGGACTCATTTTGCTACCTGGCTAACAGCCTCCATATCTACACATGTGATCTAGCATTTGTGAAATGCCTAAAGTCAAAACAAAGCAAACAAAGACAAGAGAAACCCGATCACAGCCCTGTGGGACCCCACCAGTCATCTGAGTGCTACTGATGGCAAGCAGGGCAGACACCGCACTTTGAGGGCTACGGCGTGGGGTGCACTGCTACCTCCGACCTATTCCTGCCCCCAAAGCAGAGAGATAGAGAACACTTGAATCTAACGAAGCCTTTGGATCTGATTTCTAGTTTA
The DNA here is from genome assembly GCF_007827085.1 of Peromyscus californicus insignis. Taxonomy (NCBI): domain Eukaryota; kingdom Metazoa; phylum Chordata; class Mammalia; order Rodentia; family Cricetidae; genus Peromyscus; species Peromyscus californicus. Next base: position 137,572,959 of record NW_026294595.1, on the reverse strand, counting down.
AATTTTTTCCTATTACAATCATTTATTTTGTGTATGTATGGGTGTGGGTGTGCATGTGGATGTGTGTATGTCCCTACATGCATGTGGGAGCCAGAGAACAATTTTTGGGAGTCAGCTCTCTCCTTCCATCATGTGAGTCCCGGGGCTCAAACTGAGGTCTCTAGGCCTGGTGTCAAGCACTTTCACCCACTTAGACAACTTGCTAGTCCTGACTTCTAGACTTTTAAAATGTCACAAGAAAAAATAAAATGAAAAGGAAGAAAAAAAAAGGGTACTATCCTAGAATGGAAGATATTTAAGGGCTATATAACACCTGAAATAATTTATGTGGGCCTCACTTGGCTCCAGAAGGATTTTTAAAAATGCTCTGAGGTAACAGGAAATGCAGATACGGGCAGGGTGTGGATGACCTGAGGAGCTACCACTGATTGCTGGCGCAATAACAACACTGTATAAAAAGTCACGAGTCCCAGTACTCAGGGGTGAAACATGATGGTGCTTGTAATTTAACTCAAACGACCTCATCTCAAGCCAGACAAAGTAAGTGTGTGACCGGCTGCTAAGTGCACATTCCAGTCAAGGAGGAGAAGAGTTAGTCGTGAGGAGGGAGTGAGATGAAGAAAATGGAGGAAGGAGGCTGTATGGAGGTGGACTCAAGTACACACAATTCAGAAAGCGTGTGGTGTTAGATGTTCATGTCAGTCAGTTCATCTGGAGAGGGTGGGGCAGAAGGCATAGTTACCGAGCAGCGGCAAAGAACAGCCTTAGCATGCAAGAAGACCTGTACACAGTCCTCAGCACCAAAACCAAACCAAACCAAACCCCAAACAAACAAAAGTTAAAACAATAAGCCACCCAGGGAGCAGGAGATAGGTAGGTGCATTTGCTCCATGCTGGTCAGAAGGTTCTAGAAACTGGAGTCCAGCTGGACACCCAAAGAAGCACAAATAAGATCAGCAACATAGCGGGCAAGACCAGCACCCAGACCAGAAGAGGTGGACTGCGCTGGGTCTAAAGAAATCCTTTTGTTTTATGGGGAACAGCTTTAGGCAGCTGAGACCACGCTGTGCTGGTGCAGGGGAATGATTTTATTGTTTTGGAAGGAAGACTTAAACACATGCAAGGGCTCCTTCCAGTTTCAAACTCTACAAATTAAGAGAGACATGAATAAAGTTCTTTATTTAAGTGCAACTGTGCACAAAAGGTCAGACTACCATTTATAGAGGTCTCCCCCATATGGGGCTTGGGGTATAGTGGTGGGATTTCTATATGACTCTATAATGTTGCTAGACAGATGTACACACATGCCAGTGAGATGATCATGTAGCTGTACTGTAGTGAAGACTCACTCCTTATTTCCAAAGTTCACACTGACCTGCAAGGCAGCCCTGAGCGTACTTGCTCTACCTCCATCCTAACAACAGTAGGATGCATGCTCAGAGATGAGCTGCTCAAATCGGGAGAGCTAGGAGTCCAGCCTTCAAACCCGGCATTCTCCTCCCTATAACTCACAGCTTCATGTCTTTCTGCCGCAAGCCGCAAAAATATACAAAGTAGGATTTCAGCTGATTACGACAAAGCTAATACCTGGAAGAAGCCAAGGGCCTTTCAGAGGTCAAGCTGAGGCTCAAGGAGCCTTGGTGATATTTGGCTTTTGATTATCAGTTGTTTCCTGCTATGAGTTTCTTGTGTGCTGTTGTAGCTTTTCCATCATTTATTGGGCACCATTTCCCCTCTACTCAAGGAATATTTAGATAACCTGCGCTGACAGCTATGCACGGCCAGAACCCCAGTTCAAGCCTCCCTGTAATTATCATCATTGGCAGCATCCGGCCAGGACCATCCCCAGACGGAGGAAAGTACCTTATCAGAGATACCTCTGTACTCTCTAAGAACAGACTTAAGCATCCAGACTACCTGTTTGAGAAGGCCTGGCGGATGTGCCAATTAAGCTTAACTACTGCCTTTCCCAAATCTTTCCTCTAGTTCCAGATCTCCCTTTAACTATCACCAAAGGCATCTAGCTGTACACAGGTTGCCTAGCAACCAAGAACACCTTCTTCCACCCTGCAGAAAAAATGGCAGATAGCTTGGACAGATAGGAGCCACAGGTAAAAAGAAGGCCGTTTTATTTTCTCCCATTGACCTAGCAACTTACAGATTCTTAACATTTTCTACCAATCACATTTAAGATTATAGTTGAGCATATAAGATCCCTCTTCTTAGATATTACCTGAATTTAGCCTTTAGTTAATTCATTAGTCACTTCCCTTTGGGGTTGCAAATGATAATTAACAATTACTGCCCCTCTATGTGATTCTTATCACCCCTCCGTTTGACCCTGGAAGCCTGGTAGTCACTGCCTGAGGAAAATTCTTATCTACCTTTATTGACCCCAGAGAACTCAAGCCTGGTGACCTTGCTCGACCAGGGGATTGCTATTGCTTGGGTTTATAACTGGACTCCTGAGAGACTTGGGGAGGACAGAGAGATGGAGAAAGGAGAGGGATAAGGAGGATTTTGACCAGAGAGTACATGTGGACGAGATGGAAGATGAGGAAGAGTCAGATGGGGAAGTACTAGCTGGGTAAGAACAAGATGAGAAGGACTTAGATGAGGCAGCGTTAGGACGAGAGAATTAAGATAGAACTTAGAGGGAGCAGTAAATAAATACATAGAGAAATCAGGCAAGAAAGGAGCTAGGCACGAGAACAGAACTGAAGCTGTGTAAATAGGATGTTATGCCAGAGGAATTAAAGCAAGTGGACTATAGAGCTCGGTGTGCTGAGATTTTATTTCCCAAAAATAGTCCTCGCTGTTCGTAGTTTCTCTCCCGAGCCCCTGGGAAGTATTAATATTAAGGCTGGTCCCTCTAATATTATACAAGATTCCTCTTCCTATAACTCACAGCTTCATGTCTTTCCTAAGCGCTTGGGTGTTGACTTCAGTGTGTTAGGATCTCTGCAGCAAATACCTACACCTATGCCCCCACTATCTGCTTTGGGCTCAGTGGTATGCAGGGATGTAGCTCAGTAGTGGAATACCTGCTCAGCCTGGCTGAAGCTGTGTCCGCTCCCCAGTACTGTGAAATGCTTCAACTCAAACAGCCCTGGGCAGAGAGCACAAGAGCAAACGGATTCCTTCTTCAGGATACATTTTCCTTCCCAAAGGGGATCTGAACATAGTATCCCCAAGCCAGGCCACAGTCCCTACAAGATTTCTCCCATGGACATGGGTGACTATGATTGGTCTTGCCTTAGAAGGCATCAGAGGTCCCTCTTGGGCTCAGGTAATGCTGGTGGGGGTAATGGCTTCCTGTCATCTCAATGGCAGTGACTTTGTCTCTGTCGCTCTGCCCTTGTACCTTACCTCATCTTTGAAGAGGCGAGCTTGGTCCTCGGAGCCCGTCAAGGTCTGAACGAAGCCAAAGACCTTGGGAATCAAAGGAGATATGTTGATCAGGGGACGGGATCTAGGGGAAGGGTGAGTCTACATACATGGTCTCGGTACTACATGGACCGTGCCAGGAGTTTCTCTCTTATCAGCCTTAGGAAATCCTCATGTCTTTGTATGGTGGTACCCGAGGGACGGTCCCCTGTTCCTTAAAGCACGCCTGTCCTGCTAGATTCCCAGCTTGACTTACAGGACACACCCTCTCTATCCACCACAAGAGGCCTGCTTTGGTCAGCCTAGCTGTGCAGCTACAGGGACGGTGGATAGGAGGGATGAACACAAGGTTGGAGGCTGTTAGGAGTGGTATGAGGCTCCATCTGAGGTGGCCCTGGCCTTAGCCCCCTGTGCGGGTGTGGTTTAGAGGGAGTCTGAGGGCAGGAAGAAGAAGGGGAGGAGGCTAAGGAAGAACTCCGTACCTCTTCAATGGTCCACTTGGAGACCGTGGAGGCCGAGATGCCCGCCACTCCTGGCAAGAGCTTGCAATGCTGCTCCCAGCACATGGAGAATGAGCGGTCAGGTTGGGTTGACAAGGTGGACATGAAGAGGGACTGGTGCACTACACTGGGAGGAAGGGCTAGAAAGCAGAAGCAGAACATGATGGGGTCACTCGGGTGACCTGGCATGCTGCTGGTCTAACGGGTTGCTTGCTCACAGACTCCAGCATTGTCTGGAGCCACCCCCAGCACTCTGGGCCTCATGCTCTCTTGGAGCTGCTGGCATGAAACAGGCCCTAAAGTTAAAAAAAGTTCATCCCTGACATTGATGATGAGTTCTGTGTCCCACATGAAGTTCTTTTGGACTCTGACCAACTCTCTTCAACTAGGGTGTTTCTGGGCCCAGAAAATGAGTTCTTATCAGATCTCCAGCCATGGGCTGCCTATCACTTTGCTTTCTGATCTGCTCAGGAATTCCTGGTTCCATGGGTCAGGTGACTGACGCCACTCTGCTTGGCTTCCTCTTTAGCAGGCCTGGCATTCATCCCTTGGACTTTACTCAATTCAGCTGCTGACAACCTGGCCCCATCTTCTGCAGTGGGCCCGGGGGCCTCAGGCAGCTTGGCCACTCTCCTGGGGGCCTACTCTGCCTCGGTCCATAGTTCAGGCTAATCGCTCTTTTTCAGCACTTTCTGGATGCAGAATGCAGCACTTCCAGTGCCATCCTCTCTGTGGCAGCCCCGGCTTGCTACGGACCATCCTGCCCCATCTCACTCCCTAAGCCTCAGCTTCGTGGCTTCTTCAGCTCCTCGTATCTCCACCCCGGGCCTCTGGGATTCTACTACAGTCCCACCATCACTCCGCTGCAGCCTCTGCATCTCACCTCATGCCTGTGCATTGTTCACCTAAGCATCACCTAGGGGCTGTTCCTTTTGACTGCTGACCAGCTCCGGCTGTAACCCAGTGGCTGTGCCTCCCCTACCTGGCCATACTTTAGGTTCTCATCCTTGCAAACCCATTTTTGATACCCCAGGTCCTATCTTACTCCTCAGAGCAGAGCCAGACTCTTGTGCATAGTCACAACATTTTATTTAACCATCTATCCACACAGTTAGAAGGTTCTTCCAAAGAGGTGACCCTTGTGGGATCTGGGCAATGAGCAAAGCCAAGGGCCGGGTGGTGTTCCCTGATGGAACGGTCACATGCACATCTAGACCTACACTGAGATCTGCCACAGATGTGTGAGGAGTCTCCTCTAGAAGGGTCAGCCAGAGCCAGTGTCCCTTCTTGGGTAAAATCTTGCTGGTACAGCAGAGAGCCCTCTATGGAGATGAGAGGCCTGAGCTGTCCCTGAGGTGCCTCAGGGGGCCTGGATGAGGCCTGAGCCCTTTTCCTCTTCTTTGGGACATAGCTGCAACCCCTGGGAAGACTGACTTCTAGGCTGGAGAGATGGCTTAGTAGGTAAAGGTACTTAAGGTATTGGCCGTGCAAGCCTGAGAACTTGAATTACATTCCCAAATCCATATAAAGGTAGGAAGAGAGAACTGACCCTACAAAGTTGTCCTCTGACCTCCACGTGTACACCACGGCACCTCTCTCTCTCTCTCTCTCTCTCTCTCTCTCTCTCTCTCTCTCTCTCTCTCTCTCTCTCTCCAACATTTGGTCAGAAGGTGCCCTCTGGTGGATAGAGGAGCTGACCAATGCACCATGGTAGACAGAAGAGGGGCCTGCAACAGCCTGTCCCTGAGATAGCCTCCTAGGAGGACCCAGATGTCAGCCAAGATGCTTGCCATTCAGGACTGAGGCTACAAGAACTGCCTTCTGTTTCCATCAGGAGGAAACAGTAATGAGAGAAGCCAGAGAGAGTCTTCCAGGCATGAGCTTCCAACTGGTGTGCACTTGTGCTGAACACTTTACCCAGACACACCATGCAGTGAGCTCTTGTTATTATCAGCATCTGACTGAGGACACCAGGCTCAGGGAATCTGGTGTAAGACACCAGGGATGCTCACACAAGACAGACCAGCAAGGGTGCAAGCAAACAGTGGTCTGTGAGCCAGGGAGAAAGGCCCGAGAAGATACCAATCCAGACACCTTGCCTGCACCTCCAGAACTGTGAGAAATGAATGCCTGCTCTTCAGGCCACCCAGTCTGTGGCATTTTGTTATGGAAATCCATGCAAATGAATCCAAGGAAATGGGTATGGACATGGCATTAGGGTGTAGTGCTTTAAGCCTAAAGCCACGTGTGGTGACATTCTGTGTACCCAAATAAATTTGCCTGAAGATCAGAGGACAGAACAAGCCACTAGATTAAACATAGAGGCCAGGCAGTGGTGGCACACACCTTTAATCCTAGCACTCGGGAGGCAGAGATCCACTTGGATCTCTGTGAGTTCAAAGCCACCCTGGACTATACGAGATTGACTCAGTCTAGGAGAGAAAACAGAGCCAGGCAGTGGTGGCACACACCTTTAATACCAGTACTGGGAAGCACACATGCCTTTAATCCCAGGAAGTGATGGCTGGACAGAGAAAGGTATATGAGGCATGAGGAGACAGGAACTAAAGGCTTTTCAGCAGAAGTGTCTCTTTCAGTTAGAAGCTTTTTTGGCTGAAGCCTTTTCGCAGAGGAAGCTCATGCGGCTAGAGGACTATTGGCCGAGGCCTTTTCAGACTGAGGAGTTGGCGAGGTGAGATGTGGCGGTGGCTTGCTTTGTCTCTCTGATCTTTCAGCATTTACCAATATCTGGCTCTGAGTTTTTTATTATAAGACCTTTAGAAATTGGAACAACAGCCTTGTGGCAGAAATCAGGTCCAAGTTTGAATTCCAGCTCAACCGCTCACAAGGTGAATGACCCTGAGCAAATGATTTCGCCTCTGAACCTCCCATTCCTCCTTAGTTAGATACAGTGCAGGAGGCTGGTGAGCTAGAGAGGGCAATTGTCAAGCGCTCGCCACAGTGCCTGGCTACCATCATCACTTCAGCCATTGACTCTCAAAAGGTGGATTTTATCCATGTTTTCAAGTGAGGAAAGTGACTTGCTCAAGGACACACAACTGACAGCCATGGTCTCCTGAGGAAGTCTAGAATCACAGAAGAACAGAGCAGGGCCATTGCTCCACCTTGTGGAAATCTAGCCCCCGCCCCTCTTTTCCACAGACTCCTAGCAAGCTCTTAGGACCAGAAGCCCAGAAGCCACGGCCACTCAAGGCCTCATCCTGTGCTCGTCCTACCAAAGGTTCTCAAGCAGCAGCTTCCTTTCTGACTGCTCTCGCCCTGGTGCCCTGGTGTCTGATCCCATCCATCACAGGGCACTCAGTGTGCCCACTTGAGGACCGTGCAAGGGGACCTGCACTCACCTTGGAAATCTTCTTGTGGACTCTTGTGATACTTTGGAGGGCGTCCAATCCTGGAGAGAGAGGGACCAGGGCCGCAGCAGAGGATCAGTGGCTGGCCCAAGAGGACACGAGGCCCCACACCCGTGAAGCCCAGGACCTGACTCCCTGGCCTCCGCACCGGCCTTGATGGCGGGGCTTCTTCCTTGGGGACAAATTAGGCAGGTTCTTCTTCCTGGCTGCGGTCTCCGAGTCGGACAGCTCTGCTTTCAGCCGGCTCTGGTTCCTCTCGGCCAGCGGGCAGCCAGAGAGGCAATGGTGAGCTGTGAACTTGCCTGTGACATGGCCGGAGCCGTCACAGCCAGGAGTGGGGCACTTCCTGGGGAGATGAAGGCTTTCGGTTGGGTGGACCTGCTTGTCTCTACAGAGCCCTCCCTGACCTAGGCCCTGTTTAGGTCCTGGGGAATGCTGATGGGTCTCACTCAACAGCTGTAAAAGACTCTGCCTGAACCACACCTGCTTAACTCTGGGCCTCAGCTGTTACTTTACTTACCGCTGATGAAAGCTGTATTTGGAGGGCTTTGTGTGGGGCGGGCTCCTGTGGCTGAGAGGGGGGCAGCCCCCAGGTGAGACAGAGCTGGATTCTCTGGGTCCTACAGGGGCGAAAGAGAAGTCAGCATGGAGTCTTGGAGATAGGGGAACAGGACAGAGAAGGGACAGTTTCCAGGGGGGGAGGGGGGGGTCAGCGCTTGGGACTAGTTCCTTGGAGACCAGGCCCTAAGCCAAGCTGTGCCCAGTCCTGCCATTGGGTATCAGCTATCAAGGGGGAAGGAAGGTTTGGCTTTTGTATACTTTACTGGGACCTGTGGGCATGCCTTGGTTTAGTGTAGCAGGAAGTCCTGGGGGCGGAGCAGGGGGATAGGCATCCCAGGCTCACTGTGGGCACTGGAGCCCTGGGAGGGTTGTCAGAGATTAGTCGAAAAGGAAAGAGCAGTGTCCTGAGAGTACACACGGAGAGGAGGCTCCAGGGGATGTCCTGTTTTGGAGCACCAGCCGGCGGGGTGGATGTCCGGGTGGTCAGCATCAATCCAGAAGTCATAGCTGTGACTCCAGCCTTCAAAGTGGAGCTGGGAAAGAAAGGCCCTTGGGGGTCAAGTGTTGTTCTTGGAGCCCAGCTCAGTCAGGAGGTCCTCTGGGCTCCGAGGTGCCCTCTATGCCTAGGCCAAGGTCTTGGAGAAGACTAATACAGGGGCCATCTACACAGTAACTGCTCTTAGCCACGTGTTATCATCTCCATTAAGTCCTTGCGTAGGACAAGGATAATTAGACCCATTTTACAGGTGCTAAGATTAAGGCTTGTAGAGGAAAAGGGACCCTTCTAAGCCCACAACAGTGAATCACAGATAAGGAAAAAATGAGATCTGGGGTCTTCAGCTTCCTATTTCATGCCATGCCTTTGACCTCTAAGCATTCTACAGAATTCCTGTCCCACTGACCTGTCCACTCCCCCAGGCCTAGAGTCCCAGAGCCACCTTTATCCGATGGTCCTCCACATCTTCCACGCTGGCTACCCGAATCAGTGCTGGGTTCCTGCGGTCTACAGCCTCCAGCTTCATGTTGACCAAGAAGCTGTGAGGGGGTCTCTGTGGGGAGATAGATGCTTTCAGGATAAGGCCCAGTTCTGAAGAGCTGAGGCTCCAAGAAGAGAGCCGCAAGGGAGACTATGTCTTGGCCAAGGCCCTCCTCTGGCTTACTGACAGGATCACATCTTCCTAAGCTCAGCTCTGGAGAAGGCAAGAGACAACTTACCACTTTGAAGGCCCAAGTAGGCACAGCTGAGGTCCCAGTTTCTTCTAGATATTTCTCCCAGCAGAAGCTATCAGGGTCTGGATAGTCTGGAAAAGAGAGTGAGAGCAATATCTGAGCCAGCCAGGTGGCTGAGGGAACTCTCTGTCTCCAGTTGGGATCAAGAATATGGAGTGGTAGTGCCCACCTTTAATTCTAGCACTTGGGAGGCAGTGGCAGGAGGATCTCTGTGAGTTTGAGGCCAGCCTGGTCTACAAAGCCAGTTTCAAGACAGCCAGAGCTACACAGAAAGACCCTGTCTCGGAAAACAACAGCAACAAAACAAACAAAAGAACACAGAGGGGGCAGAGACTCTTGGAGAAGAAACTTCCCCCATGTGACCACAATTAGACGCTTGCATTATATCCTGGGGCAGATAGGTCCATCCTGGTGAGAACCAAGCACATAAGACCTCAAGAGCTCAGGACTGTTGGAATCCTAGCTCCCATCACATATGACCCGATTGCCCTTACTTAGTCTTATCCAAACCTCTGCTACATTTGGGCCAGTGGTAGTCCCAAGAGGAAGGATATATGTCCTTTGCTTGAGACCCCTGCATGCTTGAGGTAGCTATCTAACTTTCTTTTCCTAAACCTCAAAGTGTCAAGGCTCCTAACTGTTCCCTGCTCTGATCCCAGAGGGCCTGCTAATGAGGTACAGGGAACATGTCTAACACGCTAAGAGACCAGGAGGGTGTGAGAGACAGGCCTGGGAAAGGTGCATGCTCAGGCAGCAGCCTCACCTTGTGGAGGGGTCAGGGGCTTTCCTTGCTTCTGGCACCAGCCTACCGGGTGGATGTAGGGGCTGCTGGGATCACACCTGAAACCCAAGAGTGTGTCATTGTCCCAGGAGAAGTGGGGAGGACTGAGTCTGCTGTCCCCACAGCATGGCACCAGGGACTTCCTCAGTCTTCTTGGTGAGAGGGAGATGAGTGACTAACATTGGGTCAGAAAACTGCCACATTAACTGCAAACTCTATCACATCATAATAGCTAATGAAGATCTATGGGGCGTGTGGGTGCATATCTTAACCGGGTATTTCCTGATGAAATAGGAAAAACTGAGTTATGCAACCTGGTACTCAGCTCAGATCCACAGGGCAGCTCACTACCCGCCCACCCCAAATCTGGACTAATAGCTGAAGAACTGGGTGGGGCCACATGGTGTCTGAGGTCCTAGCGGGGATGCTTCCTGCTCCTGGTGCCTCTTCCCCTGCAGGTCCCAGTACCAGTAGTCATAAGTGTCATCCCAGTCGTCAAAGTGCACCAGGAAACGGCCGTCCACCACATCAGTCACACTGGCCACACAGACGAGGGATGGGTTCATGCGGTCCACAGCCTCCAGCTTCATGCCCACCTGGAAGCCCACGGGTGGAGAGCTCTAGGAGTAAGAAGAGGGCTGTCACAGGCAAGGCCAGGGTGGCTGGAGCTAGCCCAGAGCCACTGGCAAATGCAGGAGCCGGTGGGGGTGTGGGCATACATGGATGGCCTGGGAGTGGGAAATGGGCATAAGGGAGAAACAGGCTGGGAATGAGGGTTGACTGGGCCCCTCAGGGACTTCTGTCCTCCAAGTGCTATGTATTTACTGAGGACAAGTCTTCCCTACCCGGACAAGCCTTGCCAGCCTTGCCTGAGGCAGCTGGGGCAGTAGTGGGGTGGTAGGGAACGAAGTGATGTTCCACCCCTGAAGGGGGGTACAGAGTGGGAGGGACTAGTACTGGCTGGGTAGTCACCACAGCAGGCAGACGCTTCAGAAGACAGCACCTCCTCATCTCTACATGCCTAAGATAGTTATTCTCCTCTCAGAAGTGACATCCGTGACCCAGAACACAGTGCCAGTTAATGGCAGGGCCAGAAGTCAAATAGTTGACTTAAAAAAATCTGCATTTCCTGTCACTAGGAGGTGGGCCCCTATTAATCACCTGTTAACCCCAAATATAGTCTCTGGAGCCAGACAGGAATGGGAGAGTAACTATTCCTGTGAACAGCATAACGGAGTCCCTGGCCCTTGAATATGATCGGGGGGTGAGGGACACTCTATTACTAAGCTGCACATCCAGCTCCCAGTGTGGAAGTATTTTCAATGGGAGCTCCGTATCTCTCAGACCCTTTGCTTGGGATTATGGGATACTTAACTCTTCAAGCTGCCACCTGCCTCTGAACAGATTAAAAACAGGAGGTGAGCTCGGGGGACTGTTAGCAGACAAAAAGGGAAAGGCTGCCAGAATAGGCATTGACCTTAGACCAATGAGCCGCAGAGTAAACCAAAACAAGAACATGTGAGACGTGACAGGTTAATGTCCAGGCTGCCCCAGTCAGCTAGAGCCTCTGGGGCCCAGATGGCGGAGAATTCTGCAGCAGCAGAGAATGCTAGGGTTTGTGTGTCCCCCGAAGGGTCCTGTGCTGGAATAAGAGACTGAATCCTTATTTAAAGAAGAGGAAGCAGGCTGGAGAGATGGCTCAGTGATTAAGAGTGCTTGCTGCTCGACTGTAAGGACTGGAGTTCAGATCCCAGCACCCATGACCTGCAAATGTTCTAACTTCGGCTCCAGGTTCTGATGCCCTCTTCTGGGCTCTGCAGCACATAGGCACTGGCATGTGCACATGTGCACACACACACACACACACACACACACACACACACACACACACACACTCATAAAATAAATCGTAAAAAGAAATAAAGCTTGAGCTAGGCAGAGGTGGTGCACACCTTTAGAGGCAGGAGGATCTCTGAGTTCAAGGCCAGCCTGGTCTACAGAGTGAGTTCCAGGACAGTCAAGGGCTATCCAGAGAGACCCTGTCTCAAAAAAAAAGCAAAGAGGAAAAAGAAAAAAAGCAAGCACGCTTGTGCTTAAATCCCTCTGACTTCCTGTGATCTCTTCCATACAGGCCTTCACCAGTGTGGGGTCATCTGCCAGGAAGTCTCCTCAGAGCTTCGACAGAAAGGGTTGCCTAATCATGGACTTCCTGCTTCTAAAGCTGCAGGGTAAAATAAGCTCTTTTCTTTCTGTATTAGTCAGGTTTAGATACTTTGTTATAGCAACAAAATGAATGAGGACTGCTGAGATGGTTCAGGGGGTGGAGGCACCTGCCATCAAGCCAAACTATCTGAGTTTGAATCCCTGGATCCACACGGTGGAAGTGGAAAACCCACTCCAAGTTGTCCTCTGACCTACTCCAGGAGTGCTATGTGGCATGTGCATCACACACACAAAATAAATTAAAAAAAAAAGTAATTTAAAAGAAAATGGATGGAGGGAAGATGGAAGGAGGAAACAGGAATGTATAACCAGCATCCCCCATTTGGGCTTTGGCCTTTCCCCAGACATGCCTCTGGAGCCAGAAGAGACCAGATAGAGCTGAGCAGTCGCTCCATTGTGCCTCGTCAGATCCCCTGGGCGGGCTGCAGTGACTTTGGCCTGAGGGTGATGTTCACTTTTACTTGGATACTCACGTGGCCTTGGCTTGCAAACAGATGCTTGGGGGCTGCCTGAGCTCTCGTGCTGCGCAGGTACTGGCTCCAGCTGAACTCTTCTGCCTTGTAACCTGGGCCCCTCGGGGGAATGAACAGAGCGCTGTGCAGAGGCTGGGCCAAGGTGAGGGCCCCAGTAATGAAGCAGAAACAGGCAGGACCCTAAACCCTCGGGGCCCTTCTGCTGAAGGAAGACAGGACCTGGTGAATACTCAAAGGGTTTAGAAGCCTCAGAGTGGAGCTGTATCAGAATGGGACAGAAACTGACCAAACTTTTGTTTTGTTTTGTTTTTAATAAAAAAACAAAACATGTGGGATGCAGGGTGACCTGAAGGGAGTAAGGAACGGGTCCGGGGACTCACTGCCTTCCATGGACCAACCCAGGGAGGTCTTACCTTTGGGAGGCTGCAGCTTGTGTCCAGTCTTCTCAGACCAGCCAGCAGGATGAATGTCAGGGGAGTTGGCATTGACCCAGAAGTCGTGGCACTCAGAATACCCATCAAAGTGCAGGCGCAGCCGGAAGCCACACACCTGGCCATGAAAACAATCAGAGGCACGTCAGTGCCATCAGATGCCACCTTCTTCCCACTCCTTCCCTTCTCCTGGTCCAGCCCGCAATCTCAGGATCCAACGCTAGCAGGTGCCCTGAGTGCTGAGTGTAAGGTGGGTAGACTATGGCAGCCTGCTGCCCTCCTGAGCCCCGGAAATGATGTGGAAAGTACTATAGGTTGTCCTGTGCCCCTGGGGTCTTTCCTCCAGCCACCTGCTCTCACTATCCATTCTCAGTACACCCTGATATGGTCACACTCTATCTCATGCCCCAGGACCCATTTTGCTGCATCTGCTTGGACTTTCCTGCTCAAACGCAGGACATGGCAGGTAGACCTGCCTACACTTTTCCTACCCCCTCAGGCCAAATGGGATATTCCTTGATCTGCAAGCCCATGGCCCATCACTGCTGTGCTTACCTCACAGATTCCCTTCCCAGAGGACAAGGGCCCTGTCTGATTGGAGACAGCATCCCCACCTTTTGAACCGTTCATACCTACCCCCAGCCCCAGCATAGGCAATTTATACTATTCAGTAATACCAGGGTCCCACTGCTCCTCATCTGCTTTCCAGATTTTGCTTTTAGCTTTCCCTATATTCCAATGAATCCTCTTGTAGTCTGGGCTTCCTGAGGCAAAGCAGTGCCTCCCTCCCACCCCCACCCCCACCCCCACTGGCTCTGTCACTCTACACTAAGACATTGGAGGGTATTTCCAGCTCACCTCAGCCACAGTGAGGATGAAGTACATGGATGGGTGTTGAGGGTCAATGCCTTCCAGCTTCATGCTCAGTTTGAAGCCATTCTTGTGATGGGTGACTGCCTGGGACTGTCAATGCACAGAGTGGAGAGGACCCAGCTTCCATGCAGCCTTATCCTTGCCTAGTGGGCTTGGGGTGAAGGAGCTGCCTTTAGAGGCCCCATGTGCCTGCTGGTCTCATAGGGGTGACTTATTAGGGTTCTGTTCTGCAAGAGGTTCCCAGAGGGCAAGAGAGCTGCAGGACTATTCTGAAGGGCTGGGTCAGGGCTAGAGTCAAGGGCTCTCTCATCTACCTCACGGTGAGGTCAATGCTGAACCGGGGAAAATGTACCAGAATCCACAAGTCAGCAGGTGAGGGGTGAGTCTGAAGGGCACCTCCTTATTTCTTCACACCCAGGAAGTCCCTTACAGGATGCCCTTTTCAACTCTGGACATCTTCATTCTGCTAGTATGTCAAGGATTGTCCAGAAGAAAATACCAGAAGGCCTGTGCTTGGGGGTGAGTTCCTGAACTGAGAAGATAACATTTCCTTAGACTGAAATTGCCCAACTCACGTCCAGGAAGAGGCCGACTGGGGCAGTGACGGCCTTCTGCTCCTCCAAGTAGGACTCCCAGGACCAGCCTTCCTTCTTCTCCCGCGACACTGCAGAGACAAGACAGCCAGGCTGGCTCCTGGGTTACCTCCAAGACATGGACAATCTTCCTCGGTTTCCCAGATTGAGCTCTGTCTTAACCTCTATCTTAATCTCCAAGCAAACCTTTATTTGTCCACATGTGTACCTCTTATCACACTCAGCTATGACAGTGCCGGGCACAGGGGGGCTCAGATTCTGTTTGTTCTTCCTCCACCGCCAAGCCACTGTCAGCAGAAGCTCTTTGGATTATACAGCAACTAAGGTCACAAAGTCTCAGCCACTCTGTCCTTGGAAACATGCAGGGTGAGGATTAGTGATGAAACCTAAGCCAGAGGACTTAATCATACCGCTACCTAAGCTCACAAAGGGAAGAGGAAGTAGAGAGTCAGAGGGAGAACAGGTCGGAAAAAGTGAAGGCGAGAACACACAGAAATAAACCTTTCTAAAGATTGTTTTCTTAAGTACTTACAGGCATAGACATACATGTGGGTGTGAGCCTAATGTGCTCCAGTACGTGGACCAATTCTAGTCTTCCCAGACATGTACGTGCTTAGGGTGAGCATATATGTGTGTGATGGGTACATGCATTCATGGACATGAGCGTGTGCAAACACACACACACACACACACACACACACACACACACACACACACACACACACACAAATACTACAGTTCAGGTCCTGTTCATACCCTTATGAGTGCCTGGGGCAGGAGGGATGGGAAGTTTTCCTGCTGGTAGATTCCTGGCCTCCATGCACAGGACACCTTAAAGGCTATGACTACCAGTCACCCAGAAGGTAGGCTGACCTGCTCAGCTGAGCTGCTTTCCACTGAAGGCCACAGACAATCAGAGACTCAACACTGTATAAGAATTGGCTTATATTTTGGGTGGAAACAGCTCTAATTTCTGGAAATGGACTCAGTTTTGTGATGCTATCTACTATAGAGCGCTTGTGAGGATTCTGTAACATGTGGTCCAGAAATACCTTATGAAATACCAAGACTAGAGTCAGGTTACTGATTCTTTTTTTTTTTTTTTAATAACTTTATTTCTTGTGCAATTTTAGCTGAGACTCTTTCTTTCTTTCTTTCTTTCTTTTTCTTTCTTTCTTTAAGATTTATTTATTTATTATGTACACAGAAGAGGGTGCCAGATCGCATTACAGATGGTTGTGAGCCACCATGTGGATGCTGGGAATTGAACTCAGGACCTCTGGAAGAGCAGTCAGTGCTCTTAACCTCTGAGTCATCTCTCCAGCCCCAGGTTACTGATTCTTTCTGCTCTTACTCAAGACTGACTGAGCCAGCTCCTCCTTGCTCTGGTTCACTCAGCGTTGGGTCATTCAAGCTTGTGGTGGTGTGTTGCTCAGGAAGATGGTTTGTTCCTCAGTGGAACTCAAGTTTGTTCTACAGCTGCCTAAATTCCTCAGTCACTGTACCAAACCTTGAGCTCCCAATGACCTGACCCAACTGGGCTAAGACAAATATTGATCAGTTCATCAACTGATCAATCAAGCTATCAAACTCTCTCGGAGATTGATGTCAATGCCAAATATCTAGTGAACATCTCTTCAGGGCATCCTTTGTCCCGAGTAAGACTTCTACTACACTCCTCCAGAACTCCCCTAGCTCTTTTTGTTTCATTTGGTTTTTCGAGACAGGGTTTCTCTGTGTTGCTTTGGTGCATGTCCTGGAGCTCGCTCTGTAGACCAGGCTGGCCTTGAACTCACAGAGATGCGCCTGACTCTACCTCTCGAGTGCTGGGATTAAGGTGTGCGCCACCGCCGCCCGTCTTCTCCCCTAGCTCTTTACACAGCTTTATACAGCTTCATAAATACTCACTGAGCAGGGGCACAGAGAAACAAAATCAGAGCTCAGGATGCCAGGCTATTCATGTTGGTGTTTTTTTTTTTTTTTTTTTTTGGCCGCTGGGATACCACACCACCCTATCTGACTCTTTATTTTATCCAGATGACCACTGCTATGGCCAAGCAACATCCAGGTCTTTCTCCCTGGATAACACCCCGTTTGCCTTCCCTTCCCCAAGCTGTGGCACAAGCTCAGTCAGCAGCTGAGAGCTTGCCAGCATTCTCATCTCAGGCACCTTTATTGCTCCTAGGCCCTTCGGTCCTGAGTTCACTCCCCTTTACCCCTCCTCTAACACAGCCAAGCTGTAAGACACACACCCGACGCCGTAGCAGACGTTTCTCACAGGCACTTTGGTGATCTGTTTGCTCTTACACCACCAGTCCTCCTTCACATCACTGCCTTCCCTGCGCCAGTACTTAACTTTTAATTTTTTAAAAATGTATATGGTGTCTTACCTGCATGTCTGTCTATGCACCATGTATATGCAGTGCCCATGGAGGCCAGAAGAGGGCATCAGATCCCTCTGGAACTGGAGTTACAAATGGTTGTGAGCCGCCATGTGGATGCTGGGAATTGAACCCAGGTCCTCTGAAAAGCAGCCAGTGATCTTAACCATTGAGCCATCTCTATAGCCTCCACCAATGCTATCGTGATGCTCTCACTGAACATAACATGTAACAGGTCTTCAGCCTTCTGTCTCCTATCACACACCACCTTGTTTTACCTTAACTATTCCTTTTACCATTTAGTGGAACCATCTGTATGCCACGTCTGCTGCCAGCAATTGAGAGTTCAGAGATGCCTCAAGGATTTCATATACATCATCTCTTTTAGAGCTCTCAATGCCTTGAGGTGACAGGAAGGACTGGTAGGTACCTCTTATACAGATGCGAAAAGGAGATCTTGTATTGTGTATCTTCCACTGAAAAGAGGTCTGGCTCCCACACTTCTCTGTAATACCTGGATTCCTCCCATGGACAAGCCCCTTGCTCCCTCCAGTTTCCTGCATCCTTTCTCCTGGTAAACTTTTAGTCTCATCTCCAAGCTCAAGTCAGTCCTAAAGCTCTTCTGTGTGGTTGCACAATCTATATACTCCACACTGACACCCAGGCAAGGGGCTGCAGGGGGCTGATGTCCAGACTGGGTTCCTCGCCAAGTCATGTGGCTGTCTGTTGCTGGGTATTTGTACACTGTGTGAAGATGAGTCATTGTGACCGGTTTAATAAAAAGCTGAACAGCCAATAGCTAGACAGGAGAAGTTAGGTGGGACTTTCAGGCAGAGAGAGAAACTGAGGGGATGAATTGAGGCACATGAGAGATGTCATTGAGACACGGAGTTGGACATACAGAATGGAGGAGAGGTAAAATACCACGTGGCAAAATCAGATGATTAATAGAAACTGGTTAATTTAAGTTATAAGAGCTAGTTGGAAACAAGCCTAAGCTAAGGACAAGCATTCATAATTAATAATAAGTTTCTGTGTCATTATTTGGGGGCTGGCAGTCCCCAAAGAAAGTCTGACAAGAAAGTACAACTACTTTGGCACCCAACATAGGATCATGTATATCCACATAGGGCCCAAGAAAGCTGAAAAAAAAAAAAAAGTTCCGAACATGGAGCCAGACATGACTTCTTAGTAACTGCATCTCCTAAGCAGGCCCAATGCTAGCAGTGTACAGAGATGCGGCTCTTTTGAGAGGCCTTGCTGTGCAGCTGAGCACTTGAAAGCCTGCACACTACTCAGCACTAGGTACAGACTGCAGCACAGACACAACCTTCCAGAACTGAGATGGTTAGGCGAGGTGTGGCTGGGACAGTCAGGTGTGGCTCCCATCACTGCCTGTGGACCTGAAGAGGACAGAGTCAGCCGCCAGCACCATGTGCTTAGCCAGCCACACAGTGGAGTGCCTGGCCATTTACAGTTTGTTTTCCATAGTCAGAGGAGGCTGCAGACTTTGCAGAGAAGACTGCTGCTGTGGAATGTTCTGTATGGCAAATATGTTAATAAATAAACACTGATTGGCCAGTAGCCAGACAGGAAGTATAGGCGGGACTAACAGAGAGGAGAATTGAGGGAACAGGAAGGGAAGGAGGAGACTGCCTGCAGCCGCCGCCAGGACAAGGAAGATGTAAGGTACCAGTAAGCCACGAGCCATGTGGCAAAGTATAGATTAATAGAAATGGGCTGAATATAAGAGTAAGAGCTAGACAATGATAGGCCTGAGCTAATGGCCAAGCAGTTTAAATAATGTAAGAGTCTGTGTGTTTATTTTATAAGTGGGCTAAGGGACTGCCGGGGCTTGGCGGGACCTGGGGAGAAAACTCCAGCTACAGACTGCAAAAAGTCAGGTCCATGCTGAGAAAACCTCTGAATAGGTAGAGTATGCTTGAAAATGTGTTTTGATAGCTGGGCGGTGGTGGCGCATGCCTTTAATCCCAGCACTCGGGAGGCAGAGCCAGGCGGATCTTTGTGAGTTCGAGGCCAGCCTGGTCTACAGAGCGAGATCCAGGACAGGCACCAAAACTACACAGAGAAACCCTGTCTCAGAAAAAAAAAAAAAAAGAAAGAAAGAAAAGAAAATGTGCTTAGATGCTGAAGAAAGAAAAGAAAATGGGTAAAGTCATAGAAAAAATAGTTTAAAAATTAAAGTCTTTAAAGAGAGAGTAAAGTAATATAAAATAAATAAGCCACAAAAGGATGGGAAATATAACACAGGATGTCTGGATCCTGTATAGCACTTTAGCAACTTTAAATTTTTTAAATGCTAATGAACAAAAAATGGCAGCTGCTGAGAGATATTGGATTGTGGGAAAAACTACTGAATTAAACGAGTCTATATATTTTAAGAATGTCTTAACTTTAGAATGGAAGTAAAAAAATGTGCTGTGTTGGGGGAGAGGTGTGCCTTTGTTTCCACAGGAAACAAAAAGCTATGGATTCCTTCAAAATTAATAAAGATGAGATTTAATTGGGAAACCTCCTGAAAATCTTGGCTGCAGACATGAAGGAAGAAACCAAGAAAAACAATAAGACAGGTGATGTATAAAGTTGATCCCTGGACATGGGCACAGCTCTGAGACTGGATGAGACATGATAAATCTTGTTAGCTACAGAGTTCTCATGACTTATTATTACATGCCATATTTTCATATGGCATGGAATGAGATTTATATTACAGTTTGATTATACAGTCCAAATGGACTTATAAAGTTGACAGACGTCTTTTACCTGCTCAAACATGGAACAGAGAATCATCTTTAGTTGATTTGTGCACACTGCACATTCCATACTTGTGTTAATGCAGATATGCATGTTACCTTTAAAAGTTTCTGTGTTGTCAGGAAAAAAAAAAAAGGACCAGACATCAATGGAGACAAGTAGCCTAGGTGATCCAGCCTCTCAGAATGCCTCTGTTGCAGCTTCCTCAACAATCTGTATCCAGAACAACTTCAAAGCAGCTGGCTGAGATGGTCCAGCCTCACAGACTGCTCCAGCCAGGACTTCAGTTAAGCCCTGCACTTTCCCACCACACAGAGACTGGACAACAAATGATACCGCTAGCTCTCCCAGGACTTGACCATTATCCCAATTTTCTCAGAGTCCCCTAAAGATGCTATCACCCCCAGACAACAGGAAGTAATTTTAAGAACATGATGCCTACATTCCTGAGAGGTGGGGTGGATGGTTTGGGATATTTGTCATTGTTTAGAGGTATTTGTGGTGGTATTGTGTTCCCCAAAATATTGTGCATGCTAATAAACTTATCTGGGGTCAGAGAAGAGAACAGCCACAATATTAAACATAGAGGATAGGCAGTGGTAGCACACGTCTTTAATCCTAGCATTCAAGAGGTAGAAATCCCTCTGGATCTCTGTGAGTTCAAAGCCACATTGGAAACAGCCAGGCATGGTGACACAGCCTTTAATTCCAAGAAGTGAGCCTTTAATCCCAGGGAGTGATGACAGAAAGCAAAAAGATACATAAGGCGTGAAGACCAGAAACTAGCAGCATTTTGGCTGGTTAAGCTTTCAGGCTTCTAGCAGCAGTTCAGCTGAGAGCCATTCAGATATGAGGACACAGAGGCTTCCAGTCTGAGGAAACAAGATCAGCTGAGAAGTTGGCCAGGTGAGGTTAGCTGTGGCTTGTTCTGCTTCTCTGATCTTCCAGCATTCACCCCAATAACTGGCCTCAGGTTTGATTTTATTTTATTTTTTATTATTATTATTATTATTATTATTATTATTATTATTATTATTTTGGTTTTTTGAGACAGGGCTTCTCTGTGTAGCTTTGGTGCCTGTCCTGGATCTCACTCTGTAGACCAGGCTGGCCTCGAACTCACAGAGATCCGCCTGCCTCTGCCTCCCAAGTGCTGGGATTAAAGATGTGCGCCACCACTGCCCGGCTGATTTTATTAATAAATACCTTTAAGATTTGTGCTACAGGTATTGGTTGTAAATTGTTACTGGTTGTGGTAAGGGAGGAAAAAAGCAAGGGAGGTTAGATTCAAGGATCTGTTTCTCAAAAGAAGAAGTGGTGATACATAAATGACAGGATAAAAGGATAGATTATTAAATCTACTTTTAAACTAAAAAGTAACTATCAATCTCAAATATTTTACATTGGTATGGATTTTTGTATATTTATACAAATTTAAGATTATTTTGTTATAACATGCTGTATATATGTTTCTACTCTTGTTTAAGGTATTTTTGTATATTGATAAAAATTTAAAGTTATTTTTGTTATAACATACTGTAAGGTAATGTACCTATGAGGCTCATTTAAAAATGTAATGTAAAGTTCTAGTTCTTGAAAGCTATTATTATAAACTATTTAGGATAATTTAAAAATGCAGGTTAGTAGTTATCTATAACAATCAAACTTGTAGTCATGTTAGGTATGTTTTCAAGGTCAAACAGAGACATTTTTAGATACCGCGATGCTCTTCACCACTTCAGAGACCTACCAAATATAGCATTTAAGATGTTTTAATAACATAAGACTTTTCATGACAGTGAGGTATATCTGTTCCTGGCAGCATCAATTTACTTCAGAGAAGATGATGGGCATTGAAGAACCTCCATATGGAGTTTGCTTTCAATGTGGCAAAGCCAGCCATTGGGCAAGAAACTGCCCTTGACTCAATTGCTGACAGTATGCTGTCCACACTGGACAAGCAGAACACAAAAGAAGGCGACTGTCAAACTTTGCCAAGACAGGGTAGGACAGTTCTTCAAAAATTTCCTGCTTTACAAAAAAGTCT
This sequence comes from Peromyscus californicus insignis, assembly GCF_007827085.1. Taxonomy (NCBI): domain Eukaryota; kingdom Metazoa; phylum Chordata; class Mammalia; order Rodentia; family Cricetidae; genus Peromyscus; species Peromyscus californicus. Next base: position 137,551,333 of record NW_026294595.1, on the reverse strand, counting down.
GTCAGATATTCTAGGCCTGTAGGTCCAAGATAGATGCCCCAACGTTGCAGAGGAATCTTGGGTGACTGTCCAGGCAGCCAGCTGTTTCTGTCATTTCTATAGTTTTGGAAGTTGTTTTCTCTGTACTTCCTGTTTACTCAGGTAATAGTATATCCTTCTCAGGTGTTTGATGGGGTTGAAGACTAGATAGTTATACTGTTTTCTTTGTTACCAAGTTCAAAAGAGAAACTTACAAAAGAGATATAAAGTTTATAAGGTTGAGAGACATAAAAGTTTAAGTCATCCATCTAAGAAAATGTTTTTAGGTCTAAAAAGATACTTTTAGATTGGTAATACAAGTTATAATAGAAAGCGGTTATATATAAAACTTTGGACTTATCAAGAGAGATAGAAAATAGAGCAATTTCTCCGAATTGCCAATTACAAATGGACTGAGTATTGTAAATGTAATTCTTACCTGATAATTGTTCTTATTGTATATAGTTTTACTATGTCAGAGTTAAAACCTCTCCTTTTTATTTAGACAAAAGGGGGGAAATGTTGTGGGATATTTGTACAGTGTGTGAAGATGTGTTGTTGTGATTGGTTTAATAAAAAGCTGAATGGCCAAAAACTAAGCAGAAGAGGTTAGGCTGGACTTCTGGGCAGAGAGAGAAACTAAAGGGATGAATCTAGGCACATGAGAGATGCCAGTGAGACACAGAGGGAGTCGGACATACAGAATAGAGGAGAGGTAGAAAGCCATGTGGCAAAATGTAGATTAATAGAAACTGGTTAATTTAAGTTATGAGAGCTAGCTGGAAACAAGCCTAAGCTAAGGCCAAACTTTCATAATTAATAAGTCTTTGTGTCATTATTTGGGGGCTGGTGGTCCCAAAAGAAAGTCCGACAAGAAAGTCCAACTACAACTGTCTACAGTGAAGAAGGAGCCCTCTTCTGACTGGTCTGCAAATAAGAGGCATCTTTACATGATTTGTGTGAAGGCATCACAGAGGCCAGCTGTAAACGGATCCCCTCTGGCTTCCAGAAATGCTCCTTTGCTTGTTCCTGCTTCATCAGATGCCCTTGGCAAGCTTAGCCTGATCAAAACCAACCTGGAAACTACGACACCAAAGCTTGTGGCCCTTTTGGTGCTGTGTATCCCAGATAGTGGCACGTCCATCCAGTCATCTAGCCAGGGACCTGGCACTGACCTGTGTGCTTCTCTGTTCCCCAGAATCCTCTAGTCCTGCTGATTCCAACTCCTGTGTCTGCTGAGTCTCTCTCCACATCTCCTCATTTAGTTCTTGCTCTGAACCAGTCCAAGATCCCCCTTCTTGATCTTTCTGTTCCAAACTTATTACACTTCCAAAACATCTCTGAAGTAAAGAGTTCTTTTTTTTTTTAAGTCCTACAGTATCTTCTCATTTCCAACTAAAGAGCAATATCACACACAAAACCAGCAAAGCCCTCTGTGAGTGAGCCACTCCTTCCTGCCCATGCTTCACCACGAGCCTCTCCACCTCTGGACCTGTCTGTGGCTTTGAACAGGCCCAGCCCTCTAGCTCAGGTATCCTGCTCCACACTTTTCTTCCATCCTCCTATCTTTTCCTCACCCTCTAAGACCCAGACCCAGCTACAGCATCTAGCTAAGGCTTTACAAGGAGTAGGTGTTCAACAAGTGTTCAGTATATGACTAGAGAAAAGACGGGTGTACCAAGTCATGAAATGGCTGACTGCATGTGGCAGTTGTCCTGTGAAATGGCTTTGTGTTTACATATTTCACACATGATACCTGTTATATGATATATAACATACTGTTATGTGATATATAATACATCATACTGTTATATGACAGCTACTTGTCTACATATCCATCTCTGCAACTGTGAGCTCCTTAGGTGAGTCCTAGTGTCTAGCTCACTCTGAATGCTCAGCTCCATACACAGTGGACAATATCTAGAGAAAGAGGGAGAAAATGTAGCAAACAGGATGCCAACATTCATGAGCCATCTAAGGCTACATAGTGAGATCCTGTCTAAAAGACAGGTGGAGTAGGGAGAGATGACTAGGTCATGAGGGCAGTGCCCTCATGAACATGCTGCTATTGAGGAAATATTCTGAAAAGCTAACGAAAGGCAGGGACCATCTTCCCCCTCCAAGTTAAGGGTTTGTAGAATTTTGCATGGATATTTGAATTAGGAACTTCAGTCAAAAAAGTGTTTCTATAGTTGAGCATGGTGGCATATGCTTGTAATATCAGCTCTATAGAGGCAAAGGCAAGGTCAGCCTGAGATGCATCATGAGTTCCAGGCCAGCTTGGGCTTATCGAATGAGAAGATGTCTCAAACAAACAAACAAACAAACAAACAAACAAACAAACAAACAAGAATCAGAACGCATTTCTAAGCTGGGTGAGGTGGCTCGGGCCTATAACTTAGGATCTGCAAAGCAGAGGCAAGAAGACTGTAAACTGGAGTCTAGCTGGAGCCAAAGGTTAAGACCTTGTCTCAAAAAACAAAAATACCTCACTAAACCAGATGGGATGGTACATGCCTTATAATCTTAGTGCTTGGCTGAAGCAGGAGAATCATTCCTTTGAGGCCAACCTAGGTTGTATAGTGAGACTCTGAATCAAAAAACAAAAGGCCCAGGAGTGGTGACACACATCTTTAATTCCAGTACCAGGGAAACAGAGGCAGATGGACCTCTGAATTTGAGGCCAGTCTGGTCTATGTAGCAAGTTCCAGGCCAGCCAGAGCTACATAGTGAGGCCCTGTTTCAAAACAAAACAGAAAATCATCCTAAAAAGCCAAAAGGAATTCTGAAAGAAAGGGGTTGGGTTGGGGCTGGAGAGATGGCTCAGTGGTTAAGAGCACTGCCTGTTCTTCCAGAGGTCCTGAGTTCAATTCCCAGCAACCACATGGTGGCTCACAACCATCTGTAATGAGATCTGGTGCCCTCTTCTGGCCTGCAAGCATGCATGTAGGCAGAACACTGTATACATAATAAATAATAAATAAATAAATCTTTGAAAAAAAAAAAGAAAGGGGTTGGGGAGGAAGAAGAAGAGAGGAAGAGAAGGCAAGTGAGAAGCAGGAGAGTTCCTGAAGTTGATTCCTGACTGGTGTCTATACTGAACTACACTCATATTCTCAGGCCCCTCCCAATTCCGTATGTCACTATAGCATTTTAACATAGAGTCAGCTGCTTACATTCAATTTAAAAATAAGCAAGGGTCTGAGTTTCTCCAAAGAAAATATATAGATGGCCAATAAATTCATAAAAAAGATGTTCAACATATCACTTACTACTAGTCATTAGGAAAACACAAATCCAAACAACAGGGAGATAGCACGCCACCCCCACAGGATGGTTAAAATGGGAAAAACAAAGAGGTGTCACTAAGTGTTGAGGACAGGGATAAGCTAGAATCCTGCACATTCTGTCGGGGATGTAAGACTACAGTATAGTCACTTTGGAAAACAGCCTAGTAATGTATCCAAATGATAAACACAGAGTTATTATGTGAAAGAAAAATTCACTCCTAGGTATATGCCCAATAGAAATGAAGCATAAATCTACACAAAACTTCGTACAATAATTCAGATAAGAGAACATAACAGTCCAAAACAGAAGCAATCTGCCCATCAATTGATGGATAACCACAGTATGGATGTCATTAAACAAAAGGGAATCAAGTCCCCACGGACACTAAAATATGGTTAGACCTTGATACCACCATGCTAAAGCGAATGAAGTCAGCCACACAGGACAACACGCATGATGCCATGTGAATGAAATGGCCCAAACAGGCAAATCTATATGCAGAAGGCAAACTGTTGGTTATTTGGGGGGGGAAAGGTGGTTTGTGGAGATGACCACTGGTGGGCACAATTCACCCACCGAACAGGCATTCTTTGAGAACCCACTCTATACCAGGCTCTAGGCTAAATGTCCAAGACACAGTGATTAATAACCTAAGTCTCGGCTGGCAAGATGGCTCAATGTGTAAAGGCACTCGCTGCCAAACCTGACCAATCAGTGATTCCCCAGGACCCATGTGGTGGAAGGAGAGAACTGACTCAGGAAAATTGTCATCTGACCTCCAACAGGCTCCGAGGCACATGTGCCTCCCCCCAACAGATAAATGTAATAAAACTATAAATAAACAGATAAATAAATTCAGGCCCTGTGTTGATAAATTTAAGTGTTTGGGGAGGAAGACATAAAACTGCTACACAGATGATTACCAGTATGATAAGCTCTGCTTAGATCCAGCTGACAGCTGTCACCTGGACTATAGAAATACTAACCGCAGGCCTGAGGGCTAAAGCTAGCTATGAAGGACCTCTTTCTTAGAACCAGAAGATCAGGAAAGGGGCCCAAAAAGGAAGGTCAGGCCAGCGAACAGTGTGGGCTTACCAATACCACCAAGGGGAAGTAATACTACACGCGCCTCAAGTCTTCAGAAACCAAGCCCAGACTTCCCAGTAGGGCCTCCTCACAGCTGAATAATGCAAGATAAACAACCCCAAGAATAAACATATAGTCATGCACAAACCACCAGCAGTCTCACTCAGTCTCTTTCACATCCACTAACCTGTGCTCACATGTACTGTATGTATACAACCACAACCATGACCCACATTTCAGTCCCACACCCCTAAAAGTATATAAACACTTTACATAAATAAATACACACAGGCCACCATACCCAGCTGGCTCCTGCTCCACTCTTCACTCTCTGGGGTGTTGGCAGTAGGCTGTCTCTCTGCATCTTTTCCTTCTCCTTGCTTCTGCAGAAAGAAAGCCTGACTCCAGCTTCCTGCCCTCAGGGGTTGGGATGTAAGTTCAGCCTCTGGTCCCTGGACCCTGCCTGGGTGTCTGGTCCAATGTTATGCCCGAAATTGGAAGCGTTTCCTCTAGGGTACTGCAAGATCTCTGCTCTTGCAGTCAGTCATTGCTTGGGTCTGTACCATTGGGGGAGGGTATAGACTCGTGTGAGTACACATACCCTTGTCACACAGCCTGACTACAACTTTCATTCCCAGATGGGGAAACTGAGTATATGAACATCTGCTCTGTGCTGATTTTACCTGCCTAAGAGAACCTTCCTGCATCTACAGCTTCAGCCCTGTATTTCCTGACCTCTCATTTCAGTACTAAACTCCAGAGATTTCTTTTTCCACCGCCACACATCTACTTCGGGTGCCAGTTCCCTTGTGTGTGCTGTAACCCTGACACCAGGCCAGGATGGGAGCCACAGAAAATTAGGAGTGATTTGTAGGAGGTGTGGTCAGGAGGTAGAGGCAGAAAGATAGGGGTTAAGGCCAGTCACATCTACTGAGTAAGTTCAAATCCAGCCTGGGCTATATACTAAATGATTCCTTCCTTCTTTCCTTCTTTCTTTCCTTCCTTCCTTCCTTCCTTCCTTCCTTCCTTCCTTCCTTCCTTCTTTCCCTCCCTTCCTCCCTCCCTCCATCCCTTCCTCCTTCCTTCCTTCCTTTAATTATGTCTAATACCTGATTCAAAATGGAACCAGAAAATATGGGAGTAAGTCACAACAGGAGCGCCAACCCCCCCCCCCATCTTTGATTGACAAGACTACAAAACTGAGGCTCCAGCTTTACATTTCTCCCCCTGAGCCCCTCTTTTTACCATGGCCTCTGGCTCCGACTCCTCTGATGGGCTCTGGTACTCCCTATGTTTCCTCTTCTTCATGGGTTTTAGGAGCTCAGAAGCGATGGTACAGCCTGAGTTCTCTACTATGACTGACCTACAAAAGGAACGGTCTCATTTGAGAAAAACAAAACAACAACAACAAAAAATCCCCAAAACCCCTATACAGTTTGTAGTATATGGTGTATCCACATTTTCCTAAGCACGGAGCCAGACCTTAAGGGCTAAAAACCGGGCGAGAAAGGCTGTAACCCGTCGTTCTCACCGCTTCTGAAAAGGCGGAGGGCAGCAGTCGCCTGAAGAACCCAGGTCTGGGGCAGTGCCTTGTTGAGGCCCACAAGTCTGGCACTCGCAGGAGCTCGCGTCCTTTGGGGGTTCCTGAGAGTTGACTTCTTGAGGGTTCCGGTGGACATCTTCTGTGGGAGCCCACTGGGCCTTAGTCTTCCCATCCCTGGACAACCACATCCAGGCTCCGCCCACGTCCCTACAGAGCATCTCCTACTGGACAGCATCCTGTAAGCCTTCTCCGCTTAGGACTGCCTCTGGTTACATTCCCATCCAAGAGTCCTCAGGGAGCTCAAGTCTCACCCACCCACGCATTGCCCTGGGGAGCAGGATCCTACCGGGGTGCTGGGTGCCCGTATCGCCTCCAGTAGGGCCACCTTCATGTCTGACCAGCCCTTCTTGCTGTCGTTCCGGGCATGGTGGTCGTTCTACTCCCATCATATTCAGTGGCGCATACTCGTTTATCCGGAACTAAGGATGCAGAAAATTCTGAGGACTGTGACTTCTGCACTAGCTCTCTACCCACCTTGGGTCACCCACACTTCATTTTGCTCTGCCAGCTACACTTCAGGCCTATAGACTCCGCCCACTTCTCCCCAACCACGCCCCCACCTACGGAGCCAGTTTAAACCACGCCCACCACCCTCAGCCTTTCCTCCTCAAGCCCCGCCTTCAAGCCCACATGCCCCGCCCCACAGCTGCCAATCCTCTTGGGCACTAACCCGCAGGCCACTCCCAGCTGAAGGTGTGGAAACCCCTGTCCAATCCAGAAGCCTGACTGTGCTATTGGTCCCCGGCCCGGTGCTTAGCTGTGGCAGAATGGTGGCAGTAACTGGTTCGCTGGTGCTAGTCACCCGCTCCAGGGTGCCCACATGGACTGGCTCCCGGGGATAGGACACATCCAGGGCTGTGCTGGGCAGACCAAGGGTAGCTGCATTGGCTAGAAACAGATACACAGATAAAACAGGGCACAGATGAGCCTGGTGACCCATGCAGGTGAAAAGCAGAGCGTGGTGGCACATGCCTTTAATCCCTGCACTCAGGAGGCAAAGGCAGGCAGACCACTGAGTTCGAGGTCAGCCTGGTCTACAGAGCGAGTTCCAGGACAGCCAGGGCTACATAGAGAAACCCTGTCGCAAACAAAACAAAACAAAACACAATAATAAAAAGATGGAAAATTGTCATCCTCATCTGCCCTCTATCCACACCCTCTTGAGGAAGTATGTGACCTCCAGACCTCTGACTTTGACTTACTAGGAATAATAAAGGCAGTTGCAGGCAGGTGAGGACGGGAACCTGTGCTGTCTCTGGCCACCAGGTGCACACTGACCTCCCCTGTGGAAGATCCCTTCAGTGTCCTTAGTATCTCCATTTCCATGTGCCCCTCCATCCAGAAGAGTCTACAAATCAAACACAGCCACCAGGATGATGAGGATGGGGAGGGAAGGGGCTTTTTGGAGGAGAAACTGGTCACTTTCACATCAGCAACATGCTGAGAAAGGTCTCATCTCTGAGAGGAGTAGAATGTCCTAGCACACCAGCGTCAGGTCTGACTCCTGGCCTTCACCCAGGTTATACAGAACTCTGGCCAGGCCCTGCATCTGCCCCTGCCCATAATTTGTGGCCTAATGGCATGTGTGAGGATAACATACACACTGCGTGTAGAAATGGCTTATAGGAAGTGTGATTCAGGCCAAGGTTGTTTTGGCCGGTGACAAAGCCCAGACTAAGTCCAAATAATCTCTTTCTTGATCCCCCACTTCCATTCCCTTTCTTTGAGAACTCAGAGTCTTCAGGTACCACATTCTCCTCTATCCAAACAAGGTCGGTCTTTGTGGAAGGTGACATCTTTCCTGATCTTGTTCTTTCGTGTTTCCCCATGCACTACTCCCACCAAACCCAGCCATGAATGATTAGTTGAAAGAGGGGTATAATGCCTCGGTGGAAGCCTCTCTTGAACAAATGCACGTACCTGAATAGCAAAAGTGTAGCATATGAAAACCCAGTTAGCACAAGGTCCAGAAGCTGGAGGTATAAGCTTATTGGCAAAGCACTTGACTAGCATGCATGAATCCTGTGTTCAAATCCAGCAGAGGGGTTGGGGGATGGAGAAGAGGAGGGGAGGGGAGGAAAGGAGAGAGAACAGTATTCTGTAGCATGGTTGCTACTCAGCTGTCCCTTAGCAGCCATGGCTTAAATGGTAAGGAAGGAGCATGAGGCTGAGTCCAGGACGGAGTCTTGAGTTAGATGCTCAACTTCTCTATATTTTCACCTGTGACTCCAGACAGCAGCTTTCCCACTCTGGGCCTCAGTTTTCTTTTCTTTGTTTTTTTTTTTTTTTTTAAACACATAGGATTTTTTTATAGATTTATTTATTTATTATATATACAATGTTCTGTCTGTGTGCATCCCTGCAGGCCAGAAGGGGGCACTAGATCTCATTACAGATGGTTGTGAGCCACTATGTGGATGCTGGAAATTGAACTCAGGACCTCTGGAAGAGCAGCCAGTACTCTTAACCTCTGAGTGATCTCTCCAGTCCCCTTTTCTTTGCCTTTTTTTGTTTATTGTTTGAGACAGGGTTTCTTTGTGTAGCTCTGTCTGTCCTGGAACTCATTCTCTAGATCAGGCTGGCCTCGAACTCACAGAGATCTGCCTGCCTCTGCCTCCTGAGTGCTGGAATTAAAGGCGTGCGCCACCACTGCCCGGTGAGCCTCTGTTTTCTTAACTGTAAAATAAAATAAAGGTGGTAATGGCACCTACCTGAAGGGGCTCTGGTGAATGCTGGCTGTGAGATAGTGATACCAGCAAGTCTTTCACAAATAGAACTCCTCTCCCTTTAGACAGACACTCCAGGTTGGTTGGCAGCTTCCAGCCAATACCATGGGCACTGCCCACTTGCAAAATCAGGTTGCAATGGCTGCTGTCTTGTGCCTACCCTCCCTCTCTCTTTCTCTTGCTGTTCTTGTGTGCTCATTTATTTCCAAGAGTTTCCTTCCTAAAATGGAATATATTATAGATGTCTATCATTGCAAGTATAAAGCCATGGTATAAACAGATAAGGTCAGATATGTGACCTAATTAAAGAAGCATTCAAGCCAAACAAGATGAATTTATATTCCAGAATCCCCCAAATTTCAATCCAATTTATTTTGCTTTTCACAGCTTAAGTGTTTATACCACTTAGAAATATTTACTTTTATTTTATGTGTACAGTTGCTTTTACTGGAATGTGTCTGGGCACCACGTGCATGCAGTACCTGCTGGGACCAGAAGAGGGCTTCTGATCCCCCTGAAAATGGAGCTCCAGATAGTTGTCAGACAATATGTGGGTGCTGGGAACTGAACCTGGGTCCTCTGAAAGAGTCACAGGTGCTCTTAACCCTGAGCCATCTCTCCACCCATGCCTTTGTACCACTTTTAATTATTTTAAATAGAATAAATTCTTTATTTAAAATACTGATGATCATGAAAAGTGGCTGCTTATTCAAAGAACTCCTTCAAAAACCAGTCCCATGTGGCAGGTGTCTCAGAGAAGCAGCTGAAGATGCCCTTTCTGACAGGGCTTGCTGTCTGCTCTCAGCAAGTCCTGGAGAACCAATGAAGTGCCAGCACTGCTCTATGCTCTGGGGACACTGGTGCTACCAGGACAAAGGGCTCTCACGAGGCTTATACTTTAAAGGTAAAAGGATGAGGGTGGAGCTGGAAACATACTTGAAAGTTGTTGTACACAGATGATATTTAAGACACAGAAGGGAATGCGGAGAAAGGAGTGGAGCCTTGGAGCACCAAAACAATTACAGGTTGGGAGGGCAAGGGAGATGCAGTGCCAGTGTGAGGAAAGCCTGCAGTGACGGGCAGCAGTGAGGGGGGAGGAGAGTCAGAGGAGGCCCCCTTCTGGAGACTAATGGAGATAACCGGCAGCCATCAGCCTCAGGTTCTCCCGGAATTGGCCAGGGGACTCTCATTCAAATGTTCTCTCCCCAAATCAGCTCTAGATGACCAGATGACAGAGGGCTAGAAAAGCCCCACCGCTTTACCTTCATTCAAGGCATCTCTGTAGGGTCGTCTCAGGTTTAGGGCGTCCTGCTCCCCAGGCTGAGGCCTCTGTTGAGATTCCACCAGCATTTTACCGTCTCTGTTCCATCTTGCTGGCTTCAAAGGCTACTCCCATAAACCTACACTTAAATCTGTGTTTCCAGGGAATCCTACTTAAAATGAGAGTAGTTGCACATAGCAGATGTTCAATAAACAATTTTTGAACGTGTCCACGCTGCTGTCTCTTGCTGTCTGTCAAGCTTTCCACACACACTCCACCCAGAGCCCTTTGAGGCCTTGTATACAGTAGACACCCAATAAATGCCCTGGTGGTAACTGTTGGAGAGAGGGGAGATAGTGCTGGAGGCACACAGAAAACTTGGGGGGTCCCCTAGCTCGCTCCCGCCAAAGCTGCAACGTGACGCTAGCGGGTGGAAGCGGCCCTGAGCGGTTGGAGTGTCCAAACCCGCCACCAGCCTTCCTAGACTAACTAATGCAGACAGTCTCGGGCGGGGCGGTCACTGATCCATCCGCTCTGCAGAAGGGTTACTTTTTTTAAACGCCAAAATGGCGGAATTCTTTAGCTTTTTCTTTCCCGCTCCATAGCCAATTTTTTTTTTTAAAAAAAAATCTCATTTTCTGTTAAAAATATTGAAAATTAATGACAGCGGAAAGTTTGCCAAATGGCCTATGGAAACCCCAAACTCGCCCTCCACACCCTCTCATTAATGGAAACTCTTAATCGATTACATCTCTTTGCAAGGCCGAACCTCTGTCCTCCCCGCCGCTCTGGATGCAGATAGCGGTGCCCGTGGGCTCGTTCGCCCGGCATCCCGCAGCCCCCACAGGCAGCGCCCATCCCTCGGTCTGCGGAGCCACCCCCCCAGCCCGCGGTCGGTGCGGCAGGAGCTGGGAAAGGACCTGGGGCGGGGCCCACAGGACACCAACACTCGCCGTGCCGGCCGGCCGTGACCGGGGTGTGATGTTCCGAGAGCACCCAGCCGGAGCCCACCGACCCGTGCTTACCTGCAAGGCTACCGGGTGCAGCCCGCGCCAAGTGACCGTGGGAGCCCGGTGCGGCGCGCGCCTGCGCACACAGGGGGGCGGGCCCGTTCCCTGCAGAGCGCAGCGCGGAGCTCCTTAGCCGCCTGGTCTGAGCGGCCATGGACCCATGTTGCCGCTTTTGCTTTCGGTCGGAGCCCGGGGGTGGGATGGGGGTGCAGGCTTAACTGCCGCTTCCCCACGGGACCCGCTAGCTTCTCGGGAGAAGTGGGTGGAGATTCTTACAGTATTCTGGGAATCACAGAGCCTGGAGCAGCACCCAGCCTGATGGACCTCCAGCTGAATGGTCTGTACCAGGCAAACCGCACTCCTGCATACACCCGGGTCCCACATTTGGAGAAGGGGACTTCAGGAGTTTTGGGCAACTCTCCTAGGACGGGTGAAAAGCACGCACAGCAAGAGCAAGGAAGCCTGGCACCAGGCGGGTCTGGCCTTGAGCTTGCCTGGCATGAAGGACCCCAGCCGTGCCAGGGTTTGGGTGACCCACTGCCACTGGCTGATGTGTCCTGGCAACATTACAGTCAATACTGGAAGACTGTCATGCTGTGTTCTAGAGTTTGATAATGGTTCCTGTGGTGTTGATTCCAACAAGTCACCGGCTCCTCTTTTGTCATCCATTTCCCTAACTCACAGTCTCTACCAGACCTCTACTTTCATTGGTTCTTATTCTAGCCCCAGGGCTGTAACGTCACAGAGACTTGAGTAATTCAAGAGTTAAGGAGGGCCTGCACTCTAGGATGAAGGAAACCCACCAGTTTTTAGTATTCCCAGTTCCTAGCAGAGTGGGTACTAATTAATAAATGTCTTCTGATTGGCTCTTCAGTGGCCCACTTTTCCCTTACACACTGGTTTTTAATTTTACCCCCTTATTTCACAGAAAAAGAAACAGGTCTATTTGACTCTTAGGTGGTAGCTATCAGCCAAATCCTTAGACTCCCATACTAGATGAAAAATAGTTTACTTAAATGGTAAATTCTCCCAATTGCTGTGACTAACAGTTTAAATTTATGCAGATTTTAACTGTTCTTTTCATGTGTTCTGTCTGGCCTCGACGGTTTTAATCACATTTTGTGTTCATAGGGTCAAGATTAGTCAGAAAAAGGAAGGAGATTGCCATAATCATAGAAGCCTCTTTATATACACCAACACACACACAACCATCGCTCAGTTGTCTTTTATCTCTATTCAGACTCTAAGATTCCAAGATGGCTAAGTATTAAAGGGGTAAACCTATTAGAACACATGGTTTCTTAATTACAAATCCATCTTTTAGTGATTCAAACAGATGCACAGAATTTGAGCAGGTGGGATCCAGAAACAGCCCATATAGACTTCAGTTGCTATTTTCTGCCCATTTACATCCTCATCAGTTTTAATACCTGTTGTTCATTCCCAACACCTTCAGGGATGGAGAGCCGCTTCCAAGCTGATGTGATGTGGGCAGCTCTGTTCTTATGCTCACTTTACCCTCTGGTCCCAGCTTGCCTTTAGGAGAGAGTGAGCAAGTCCATTGCTTCCTTCACATTCCACCCCCTTCCCAAGAATGGGCCCAGATGGTGTTGCATAGAGAAGCATGGAGGAAACTGTAGTTTGGAAGTAGCCCACACTTCTGTTTCATTAGGAGTTGAAGTCACTGTTGCAGTAGTCCAAGGGTCTCAGAATAACAGCGTTTTGCCCTTCACATGTGGAAACATTTCTGCTTCCACAGACACATCAGACTGTGCAAATCTGGAACCCTTCTAACAGACACCTAAAAAGGCTACATAAAAAATATCACAAGGGGGCTTGGAGAGGTGGTTCAGTGGTTTAGAGCACTTGTTGCTGTTGCTGAGAACCTAGGTTTGCCATGTGGCTCATAACCATCTGTAACTCTAGTTCCAGAGGCTCTGATGCCAACTTCTGTGGTACACATGCATGCATGCATGCATGCATGCATACATACATACTATATACAGACATGCAAGCAAAACATTCATACACATAAATTAAAAGTATTACAAGAAGCAAGCAAAACAGAAGGATTGGAAGTAAATTCGCTGAACTTGTAAGGGGAAATTGTCAGGAGCAGCAGCACACAGGGAAGCAGCAACTCTGCCCTGGCATCTCTTCTTGTGGAGGTAGTTTTGGGGTTGGGCAAAGCCCAAGTGGCCAGTCTTGGGTTTTATCACTCAGTGACAGCAGATGGGACATTAAGCCCTGTGGTATTGTGGACTTGGGACTGAAATTCCCTAAAGACCACTCACTCACTTCAGAATGGGGGCCCCTTTGAAATTGTCCTTTGCTTCCTTCACCGGAGTAAACAGTCATTACCGACTGACTCCATTTTTTACCTCTGGTTTGTTCTAAGTCATTTCCCCTCAGCTCATACTGACTTCCAGAAACAGCCCTGCAGGCTGGTAATCTTATGTCAGAACTTAAGTGCCCACTCAATGATTTCCCAGGTGGCAGAAATAACTCCATAGAACTAGCCCTGTATGACCAGGCTATGTGTATTTCTTGCCCTGAGTTCTGTCTCTTCTTTGGGTCAAGCTTCCGTTAGTACCTTGAAGGAGCTTATGGCACTGGTCCCATTCCTTCCAGACCAGCCATACTAAATTCTTTACTAGGTACAGAACCTAAGGATTCATGCATGCTAGACCAAACCCCTTCTTTTATTTAAAAAAAAAAAAAAAAAAAAAAAAAGTCATATTGAGACAGTCTAATATAATCCTTTGACAGCCTCCCAAGTAGTTGGGATCACAGGTATAACGGGCCCAATTTAGTCACTATTATGATTCTTAAGGCAGATAGCCAAATTTGGTCTTTAGAGACCAAGAATCAGGCCTCTGGCAACTACCTCACAGGCCATTTGGGGTGGGGCTCAGGAAGTGTTTTCCCTTGTTTGGATGCTCAGTGCTTAATGGAGACAAGTCATGTGAGGAGGATCGAATCCCTAAGCTCATACCACATGCACTGGGACTCTAAGTTCATCCCACCCTTTAAAAAGTATTGTATGATGTGTGAGTGCAGGTATGTGTGTGCCAAGGCTCATGAACGGAGGTCAGAGAACACCTTTTGGGCGTCAGTTCTTTTCTTTCACCATGGGTTCCAAGGATCAAACTCCTGATGGCAAGCTTGTGTGGCAAAGCTTTTCCTGGTGAGCCATCTCCCTGGGCCTACCCTCTTGGCACTCATACTGAAGCCAGAAAGGCAAAACAAAATCTGTTCTGGGCAAGTGATTCACTTGTACAATTAAATGTACTACTCCAAAGAGACAAAACACCAGAGTCATGGGAACAACCTGCTCATTTAACCATCAGACTTGTTAAGTAGGGAAGAGCAGTAGCCACACTGACTTGAGATACCAGTACAATTTGAAGAGTATCGGCACAAAGGCACGTTCATGTAGTAGTTCTGGTGATTGAGGCAAGATTTCTTGAGCCCAGTTCTGGACTTGCCTGGGCAACATAACAAGGTACCATACTGTTAACAGGTTACCTTCAGACTGCTTTATAAGGATGTTCTGCCTGCATGTTACATCTGTGTTCCTCTTGTGTGTCTGGATCCTCTGGGATTGGAGTTACCATGTGGCGCTGGGATTTGAACCCGGGTCCTCTCAAAGGGCAGCCAGTGCTCTTAACCACTGACTGAGTCATCTCTCTCTAGCCCGCACACTGCTTTCTTTGAAATTAATAGGGCAGAGGGGACCTCCCTATCCTGCTGAGACTGGTTTTTGAAATTTTGCTTTCACTTGATTTCTTGGAAAGTCACCCAAATAGCTTAATTTGGGTTGGTAACAGAACTTTTACCAGAAATAACTGCTCCACGTTGGTCTATTGTGGTGTTTACACATTCTATGTTTTGTGTATGCATGCAACATGCTTACAGGTCTAGAGGACAACTTGCGAAGTTCTTTGACCATGTGGGTCCCAAGGACTGGACTCAGGTTGTCAGACTTGGTGGAAGGCGCTTTGACCTGTTGAACCATCTCTTTTACCCCCTTTTTGGTCTGTTCTTTTAGGGTCTACTGCTGGAGCTAAATCCCAAACAATGGCCTCCTGTAAGCTTTCACACAGGAAGGAAGCTCACTCTTTTGGGCTTGTGAGCCCACCCTAAGACTACAGATGCTCCATCACCTCTTGAACCTACAGGTCCCAACACTCAACTATACTGACAGCTTGCTTGCTCTTCATGCCTTTAGAGTTGAAGTACAGTAGTCATCAAATGGAAACTATGGTGGAGGAGAAGAAACGATGTGTACTGCTGAAGGATTACAATCCTCCAATTCCTAATCAAAATACCACTGAGGTGGCCGGGAGGCCCAGTTGCTAAAAGCACTTGCTGCCAATTCTGGTCACTTGAGTTTGATTTCCAGGACCCACATGGCAGGAGAGGGCTTCTGAACGCAGTCTTTTAACATCCACAAATGTAACAGTAATAAGAAAAAATACCATTATGAGTTGGGAATATAGCTGTGGTGGAATACCTGCCTGGAACGCACAAAGTCCCAGCAGCTTTGCTCCCTACTACAGAACACCACAAAGCACTGAGTTCTCAGGAGTCCAGAGGTTTGGAATGCAGATTGTTACTAGCTGCATAAACACTTTCCTGAAAACCTGGGTGTGGCTCCATTTTCTCCAGCTTTTTGCAGTGGCAGGCACTGTACTAGCTGGGGCCTTGTATGTGCTCTAACATTACAGCTGTTAACTTTCCTGGCCTGGCTGTGACTCAAATGTACTGAAATTATAGGCAGGTGCCACACACAGGTCCAGAGCAGGCTCTGGGTGGCAGGGCCAGTGGAACTTGATGAGGAAGTGACTGAACATGTGGAGCTCATCTGTGATGGCAGTGGTGTGTTTTGAAGTGCAAGGTATCAAACCCACAGCTAACTTAAATACAACCCAGATCCACAACATTGTATTAAGGTAACCATTCTGTTAGGGGAACTCAGAACTGAGTGTAGTCACAACTACCACGAAACTACAAATAATTAGTAAATCTAAAGATAATATTGTCTTTTCTGCTTCTAGAATCAGGCACCATCTACCTTAGAAATCAAGTGCTCTGATGAACTGAGCAGATTGGCTTCACAGGCAGAGGAAGGTTGAAGGAACAGAAGGTGGGGTCCTTCATTTCAGTGTTCCTTTTCTTATAAAGGCCAAAGCAGAAGGTCTTCCTTTTCAGGCCAAGCAGGACGGGCCTAAGTGAGGCTCTACCTATTGGCCTTTCTCATTTCTTGGAAGGCTACTAAACAACTTTGCTTTCTGCATGACTTCAAACTTCAGCATGAATGGTTTCTCTCTGCTTGGTTGGGCCTGGTACTGACGGTCTAAACCCACACCCTTTTCAAAATTTCACATTAGAACCACTTGAGAGCTTATTGGGACATGTAAGGCTGGATTCCATCCAGTATTTCTGGGTCAGTGTGTCTGGGGGTGGGTTGGGGGACCCGAGATGCTGCATTTCAAACACGTCCCCAGGTGGTGGTTTAGGTAAACATGTGTGAAAACAATCTTAAACCTATCCATTTACAGCAAATGTAAGGCACAGAATATACTTAACTAGAGCAAAATCAAGATTAGGAAAATATACAATGACCCAGCTTCTTCAATCAAGATGGAGCAATGGGAAAATGGATTTAGAAACCCATCCTCCTTTTTGGGACAATCTTACCTATTTAGCCCAGGTACACCCTGATCTCAAAAATCATCTTGTGATGGATTACAGGCTTTTGCCACCACATTTTAGATGCCCTCTAGAATTATGTACTATATTATTACCATTATTAAATGCCTAGGGTTACCTTCAAAATTGGAAGTGCATAGGTATATAAGTGGGTGGTAGCTCATCCCACTATTCTTGTGTTTTAAATTCACTATAAAAGTAACAACCTGTAATCCTAGCTCTCAGGCCGAGGCAAGACTGTTGTGTGAGTTTGAGACCACCTAGGTCAGAGCACTGTCTCAAAACATGAATTCAACACATACTTAGTACACAAAGGCCATTCATGAATGAACAAAATGGATTCGGTACATTTACCAACTGTGCTGGTATCCTCTTAACCCTTCAAAACTTCCTCTTGCAGATTGTCATTTCCCAAATAATGGCCTAATGGTTATTATATATAGTAACCTAAAAATGGTTGGGGGTTTTGTTGGCTGAGGACTAGTGCACTGGAATCAGTGCCCTGGGATATTACTATATGTATGATCTATTACTCAGGCAGTCAAGAAGCATCTCCAAAGGAGTATAATACTAGCATGTCCTACTTTCTCCAAGGAATCATAGGGGATTTTGCTGCATTACCTTTTGTTTACATTTTATTTTGGAATTGAAATTCCTTTCTGGTAAAACCAGTGTCAATCACTTTACTAAACGCAATAGAAGCCTGTAAATTACTAAGAGTCAGGTCTACCTACAAAAGCTATTTATTTAGGATCTGGAAGACAACTGTATTAAGCCACCCTTTCAGCAAACTGGTACATTTACTGTGGTTAGGCATTTATAAATATACTTCCTATTCAAGATACAGTCATGGACTGAAAATACATAAGCTTGAAGTAGCCTTGTGAATATGTGTTGTAATTCATGTTACACGAAATAAAATTTTCAATTTTGAGGAATGTATGCTGTACATTCAACAGAATATTCATTATAACTCACTGCCACGTATTGTGTAAAATCAAGTTACGTATTACTCAAGGTGTGAACAAACTGTTAAAAACAAGACAGATGTGGTGTGGTGGCTCATGCCTATAATCCCAGTACTCAAGAGTCTGAGGTGGTAGGATTGTTGAGTTGGAGGCCAGCCCTAAATGCATAGTGTCAAGAAAAAGGCGATAAGCACATGTACAAGCATGATAGTACATGCCATTGATACTGCCTGAAGATCACAAGTCCAAAGTCATCCTTAGCTACAGTTTGAGAGACCAGCCTAACATATAAAAAGATACTTAAGTAGTGCCTACCTTAGTAACTGGACGCACAAAATTATTTTATACTCTAAGTGCCCCTCCCCTGAAAGCTACCTTGCTAATTATCACTGGCTGGCCTCAGATTCAGAGCAATCTTTCTGCCTTAGAGCCTACCATGCTAAGATTAAGAGCGAGTACCACACTACAATCAGTCCCTGTGTATATGTAAGAGCTACTTGCACAATGAGTACTGAATGCAGGGCACTACACATACTGAAATTAAACGCTCATCCTGAACTATACTTACAGCCCTAGATTATTCTTATAAAAACAAGAAAATGAAGCTCCACACTAGGTTCCCACCATGTGTCTGAAATCAGATCAACCACAGGTGAAGCTTTTAAGAACAAGATTAAGCAATAGGAGAGCAATGGTATTGAAGGAATGCCTAGAGTGCCCAAGATTAAGGACATAGGTTAAGGATTTGCAAGGTATTTTAAACTTAATTTGAGAAACTGTGTTGAAAAATATCAACCACAAGAAAAAATGGACAAGAGTAAAATGAAGCAAGTTATTAGGAACACAAGACAAACCATCTACTGTCGGTCCCCAAACCCTGCTTTCTAGAGCTAAAACAAGAACACACATCAATGGCTAGCCAATGGTAACTACAATTCAAAAAAAACTACTGGCCAAGTACTTTGTGCCAAGGGACAACACAATAAATTCAGAACAAGTCTTTCCCTTGGTAAGCATTTTATTGAGTATGCATAAAATAGGTTAACAAAGTAGAAAAAAAGAATATCCAAGATGAAAGCAATGTCAACACAGGAGGAGTGGGAACATAAAGACTGAAGTAGGCAGGACTCAAACTGGCCATAAAGGCACTGTGGCATATCAAGAAACGCTATCACGTCCAACTGGACTCAAGATGTTCCCCACTTCTCTTGTGCTCTTTTATCAGTTGGTGCTGCTGATACTCCACCCAGGGCATCAACCAATGTGTGCAAGATGGGACTCTTAGATTCTGCGCATTAGGTTGGCAGGGAACTGAATTCACTAGTCAGTAAGGAACTAAACATTTTAAGTCAGTCAATTCTGCTAAGGCCAACACTTGAAATGCAGTGGTTTGTTTAGTGCATTTAATAACTAGGGTCTACAGGTATGAAATAGGCCTAGAGTTTTAATAAAACAGCCTTTGCCCCCACTAGGAAAATTATACGGGCGTTAGCATTTACCTATACGTTATATTACTTATTGGGGCAGCTAGAAATAGTCAAATGCCTCCATCATGTACTACATTAACAGACGGCAAGCCCAGCTGAAGATGCGTGCAGTCAGAAGAGTCAAATTTTACTGATAGCCTTTCCTCTTTAAAAGGCTGTGGCTCAGAAAGCTTTTATTATATTTTTCCCTGAAAACAAAGAACTTTGGTCAAATCCAATTCTTAAAGAGCCATCACTTCCGTCTTTGAACAGGCAAAATAGTAAACTACAACCAGAAACAATTTTAACTTCTGAAATGTACACTGGAAAAATAAACCTATTTCTTATAAACTTATCTAAACAAAGCATCAAAGGAAAGATGACTGACTGAAGCAGCAGCTTTATTTGACACTATATCCTAAAGTTAAGTCTCTAAGATTCTGTAACAGAAAGACATTTCTTGAAAACATTCTCCTTTCCCTGTTGCCAAGTATTCCCAGCTACTGACACCTATCTAGGTCCTTGAATATCCATTTTTTCCACTCAGCCTCATTTTATTGCCATGTCTTCTGATTATTTAGTCCCACACACCATCCCCACAACACTATGTTTTATTATAATCCAACCTTTGCTAGGTTATGTAGCAACAGCTGAGGAAGGTATTAAACCTTAGCCAATTCATCTACACCTTGACTAAAGACTTGAGGTTAAGTATTTAGGATGAAATGACTTTAACATGTCCAAACAATGAAAAGGGTTGTAAGGTAATTCACTTATGGATTGCAGTCTCAACTAACTGGGCATTTGGATGCATGGAAACTGTGACTCCAGTTATTCCTACAAGTTTGCACTATTCATTTTAACTTGGTTTCCACAGTATTCATTATACTTTACTTACAAAGTACAAAGCATTTTAGCTTATCCATGTCACTGTTTTTTCAAACCAACCACAAATGCCCCACCAATACGGTGAGGACTGATTGCTGGAAAGAATTTTAACCAGCAAATATCTTACCAAATAGTCTGCTAAGCACCTGTTAAAATATAATCACTTTTCAGCAGAAACACAGCATATGCGCTTTTCCACTTTGAATAAGGTAACTAAATTTCTAATCAAAGAAAGGCTACTTCTGTTTTCCAAACATTAAAGACCACCAAACCATATACACTAACACTAATCACGATGACCACTTCCAGAACACAGGATAACAAGATCCCAAGTACTAGGACCTACTTCTTGAGTTCAAATTGTAATCCTTTAGTTTCATTTATTTAAAAACCTATTAATTAGACAAAATCTTGTGACACTAACTACAAAGTCCCTTTTACTTTTAACTCAACTTATTAAAGGGGCAGATAAAAAAAACTTTGGTAGATTTGATTAACAGCACAAAATAAGGTTATCCAAACTGATTAATTTATTGCTGGTCTGAGGCTTGCCTTAGTTTTACACTTCAGTGGAATTTACACTGTCTCCAGAAATGGCAGGTATCAACACTTAAAGGGCCCTAGTAGTGACCTATTCAATAAGGCAATCATCTTGGTAGCAAACTTTTATTTAATGAGCTTCATAAAAAGCCAACATAATTGAAAAATTGGGTTCTCCCTCTAAAGCCTGCAGTATCCAAAGCTTCAAACAGTTAATTTAAAAATAAACAAACAAAACAGAACCCTGCAGCAGATTCTGCTGCAATATTTAAAAAAAAAAAAATCTAAATGAGCTTAATCTTTACAAAAGTTATTTTAGGCTCAAAGGCTATAAAATCAAAATTATCTTAATTCTAAAAAGAAGGGAGAGGGCGTCATACCACCATTTTAGAACCTCATCTGTTTCTCATTAAATTTGGCCACAAATTAAATTCCTGTGTTCCCTTTTCAGGAAATCCTCTTGAAGAAGAGGCCAAGTACAAACTCGGAAGAGTAACTGCCTAAGCAAGTAGGAAAGTGTTCCGTTATAGTGTGCAAAGAACATAGAGTTCAGGGTTAATCTCTGGAACTTGATCTGGACCTTGAACGAGATCTAGAACGGGACCTGGAAGCTCTTTTTGGCGGAGGGGACATGGAACGAGCCTTTGAAGGTGGAGCAGGCAGAGGTGAATGGGATCGAGACTGGCTTCGGGATCTGGATTTTGACTTTATATCTCCTTTTCCATTTTCTTTGGGGGACCGAGAACGTGACCTACTTCGGGACTTCCCATACTCATCCTTAGATCTGCTTCTTGAGTGTGAATGGGAACCCCGATCAGACTTGGGCTTAGATTTGCTCTTTGATCTGGATTTCCTGCCTTTTGAGCGGGACCGGGATCGACCTTTGCTCCGCGACCTAGATCTGTGTAAGAAAAGCCAGATTTCTTTCAGTATCTTGTCAGAAAACACATGTACTCCACCAACAGGTAAAATTAAAGAGAGAGACCCAACACCACATTATTTACCGGGAGCGACTTTTTGAGATACTTCGAGATCTACTGCGGCTGCTCCTGCGACTCCTACTCCGTGACCGTCTTCTAGACCGTGATCTACACACAAGAGAGTGACATTTTAATCTCTTTAAGAATGCATTTGTACTACTCAGCTGTGGCTGAAGTATCTGCTTACTACAACCAAGAAAAGCTGCAAGTTCAATTAAGCAACAACTGAAAACTACAAGCCACCCCAGTGTCTCATGTTACCTGGATCTACTTCCAGAGTAAGAGCGCCTATGGCTTGTTCGTGGTTTATCTTCAATAAGCCTAATATTTCTGCCATTTATTTCTGTGCCATCCAGTTTATCCAAAGCACGCTTCATGTCGGAGTAGGATCTAAATTCAATTACACCCTCATTTGTGCGTTCTTTGTGAGCATCTGCATAAGTCACCTCTCCTGCTTGCCGCATGAAATCCTAAAACAGTAAGACTGATAAGCCCCAGGAATCTAAAGCACATCTATGTAGCACTAACTCTTAAGGAAATGACTTCCCACTGTCATTTCAACCCAGGCCATACCTTTAAGTCCTGCCAACTGCAGCGACTAGACAGATTTTCTACAATAAGCCTGTATTCTGTACGAACAGGTGGTCCATATTTGTCTCTGCCAGAAGTTCTCCGACTGCTGTATCCACCTCCACCACCTTTATCACACGGAGGGAGTAATTAGATGCATTGCAATGACAGGTACGCATGTTTTTGAAAGTTAGTACAAACATAGCAACGTTTATTACTGGAGTAGGACTTTGCTATTATACTGCTAAACCCTCGATACATTTGTGATTTGCCACAAATTAAATTAAGGGCAAGTCAAATAGACTAAATCCAACTAACCCTCTCCTACAATCTGTTAGAGAGTGACTGCTCCTTTATTCAATTTACCTCGCTAAGTTTTATTTTACAGAACATTGTAAAATATAAAACTTAACTGATTACATGCATTTCTACATTTTACAAAAATGTTTACTAGTTACACTAAGTACTTACATCACAGTGTGAGGTTTTTGGTGGTGGTTTGGCCACAAAACACGCAAGGTAACAGTCACCTAGTTCAGATTAACCAGTTTTGTCTAACCCTTGGAATCCTCACCATCACCCTGCGTCTAATGGCAAAAGGCTGCTGTCGTCATGGCTTCCGGTAAGGTCAGCCAAAGGGTCATAGGGCAAGGGTCACACAATGTATGGAAAAGCCAAGGCCAATCAGGAAAGGCAGTCATCTTAGCCTCAGTGGACACAGCCTCAGCCCCATTGGTCACTTTTAAATTGAAACATCAAGGACTTGTTAAAAAGTTTGAATTCAACATGCAACAATTTCAACAATAAACATTTCACATAACCAAAATCCCCCCAACCCCCTCCCAGTAACATGCCCCAACTAATTCAAATACAGCATAAAGCTCATTTACATTTACTTTGTGGTGTTCTACCACATTAGTTTAAAATGGCATTTTCTTTGGCCCTCGCCAAATCTCCCATCTCCTAAGACTTAGGCTTCAGGCTCCGCCCCTTTCCCCGCCCCCCTGCCCCACCTCCACCCCAGCTTTCCTGGAAACTTCCTCAATGCTAGCTAAAGCACTGACAGATAAGCAAGGGGGAATACTACAAATACAAGCAACCCTCGCTTTCAACGCGGGCAGAACCCACGTCAGTGCCAACGAGGGCCAACTGAAGCCACCCCTTCCAAACTTAGCCAACCGGCCACCCGACCCGATCCCCGCGCTCCGGTGTCCCATGGCTACCCGAGCATGCGTGGAGGCAGAGGGGCCCGGGAAGACCCAGGGCCAACGACCCCCTGCCTCCGCGCCTGCCCGGGTTGGGGAGGTCCCACCCTGCACCCGCCCCCCGCGTCTGCACCCGCCGCCCGCTCCCGGTACCCAGGACGCGGAGCGCGCGGGGGTAGAACTCACTGCGGCTTCCGTAGCTGTAGCCATCGCGGTCGCGGCGCGGGCCCCGGGCGTGCTCTACGATCACGCGCTCGCCGCACAGTTCCTTGCTGTTCAGCTCGTAAACGGCGTCGTCGGCGTCGCGGGAGTCCTCGAACTCCACGAAACCGTACCTGAGGAGGGGCGGAGCGCGGGCCGCGCACCGGCGGGCGTGTCGTTAGCCGGCGCTGCGCGCTCCCGCGTCCTCCCCCCCCCCGCGCGCGCGCGCGCTCGAGGCGCCGCCGCCATTTTGGAGGCCCTGCCACGCGGCGCCGCGGCCTTGGTCGACTCGGTCCTTGGGGGCTCCCTCCGCCACGGGGCGCGGACCCCCAGACCCGACTCACCCATTTTTGAGGTCGATTTCGAGGAGGCGGCCGTAGCCGCTGAAAAAGCGCTGGATGTCCTTCTCGCGGACGTTGTAGCTCAGGCGTCCTATGTAGACGCGCGGCATGGCCGTGGCGGGTGGGCTCCCGGAGGCTAGCTGAGGTGCGGCGGGCCGCGGGGCAGGGCTGCGGTGCGGGTGCGGGGACGGCGAAGGCCCGAACACGCGCCTCACACCGCAGCGGCGGCCGAGTCAGCCACACAATGGTGCGCGCGCGCGCCGGCCTACGCTATAAGCGTCCGGGGGCGGGGCGCGGCGCGTGACGTCGGCGCGCAGCACGTCCCCCTCCCGCGCCGCGGCCGGCTCCCGGGAGATTGGCACTGCTGCGGCGCGTGCGGGGGCTTGGTGCCAGCCGACCTCGCTTCCGTAAGGTTCCCCTGGCCCTCGGTACCCATCTCCGTGCAGAGCCGAGGCCGGGGCCTTTGACTGGTGCCTTTGAAGAAACTGCTCGCGTGCCCAAGCACGCGGAGAGCGGTCTCTGTTTCTCATTGGTTCCCAGGGCCGTCCGTCTAGGCCATTTTCGCCTCTGATTGGTTTCCTAAAAAAAGAGGTTGCGCTTTCCCTTCAGCGGTTGGCTCGCACAGGTTTCGGTGGGAACGTGCTCTTGGACTCGGTCAGTTCCTTAGTTTTTCAGCCGCGGGAGATCCGGCCGGGGAGATCGTCGTGACCAGCGAGGCAGGTGCTGTGTGGCGGCGGGTCTCGGTGCCATCCTTCATCCTGCTCCGAACGCTGACAGCTCTGAATCCCGCGCCTACCGCGGCTGCTCACAAAGGGAGCGTGGCAGGGCCCCGCGCACCAACAGGCGGGTGCCCTCAGGGTTGAGTCCGACCTGGCGGTCCCCCAAGAACACCGAGCCCCTTCCCTACGCACACTATCCTTAACCAGGTTGCCTCGGAAGGCACGGTATTTATGTGGCAGAAATACGCACTTAGGAGTTTATAACGCTGTAGAGCTAGATAAAACACCCCCGTTCCGGAGTAAATTTAACTATCGAGGAGCATGCCTTGGGGATACTCAGAAATTTACTAAAGTGCAGCAAAGGAGTGACTAGAGAGGTTAGGAAACTGAAAGCATGGCATGGTGTGATGGAAGCTGGGAGAACAGACTGTCACTGAGTTACTACCTGCTCTCGAAGCAGGGCATCCCCAGTCTTTTCAGCTAAGGTGGGAAGGAGCGTCCCCTCTAGGGACAGGCAACGTTGATTGTAGCGAATGGGGGGTGAGTTAATACTAGTATCTAGTGGGGAGTGGTTCTTAAATAACATTAGAAATAAAAAAATAAAATAAGGGCTGGAGAGATGGCTCAGAGGTTAAGAACACTGCCTGTTCTTCCAGAGGTCCTGAGTTCAACTCCCAGCAACCACATGGTGGCTCACAACCATTTATAATGAGATCTGGTGCCATCTTATGGCGTGCAGGCATGCATGCAGCTAGAACACTGTATACATAAATAAAGAAATCTTAAAAAAAATTATATATATAAAAAATATGGGTAGACAGTTTTTAAAAAGAAAATATTCATGCAACGTAGTTACAGTGAATTCAAATAACTTTTCTCGTTATCAAATTGTCAATTTCTTTTATCATCATCATTATCATTATTATTTGGTTTTTCGAAACAGTTTCTCTGTCTAGTTCTGCCTGTCCTGGAACTCGCTCTATAGACCAGGCTGGCCTTAACACACAGAGATTCGCTTGCCTCTACCTCCCAAGTGATGGGATTAAAGGCTGAGCCACCACCGCCAGGTCAAATGGTCACTTTCTAAAAATGTGTTAGAACTTATTATTTGTGGGCTGGTGAGATGACCGAAGCAGCTAAAAGTGCATGGTGCCAAGCTTGAGGACCCGAGTTTGATTCTAGAGACCATACTGTAGAAGGAAAAAAACCAACTCAAGCTATCCTGTGACCTCCACATGTGTATCATGTTCCCAATAAATAATTAAATGTGATAACACATTTAAATTTACTATTTGTAACAGCGAATATATCTATATCTATATCTATATACATACACACACGGACATAGATATGAATATCTGGATTCCATGTGAGGAAAGAAGTATTTGTCAGTTCATCCTATTACCATCCTTTGTTCCGTCCACATAGTGCCCTTTCTACATTCATGACCCCCCCCCACACACACACCTCGTTTCTGAATATAAGAGCAAACGCGGGATACTTTTCTACAGCACCTCGTTAGATGAGCAGCACTGTGGGGGCTTGCTGTGACTTAACTTGGTACTTTGGAGGAACAGTGTAAAGGTGAGGGCAAGTGTGCGACATGAGGATTTATTATTTCCCGTTTAGTGGCTTATGGGGAGGGAAAAGGAGCTGAGCTGGGAGGATTGCTGTGGGTTCTAGATCAGCGCTGGTTACAGTGAGACATTGTCTTAACAACCAGGAAGGGAGGGGGCAGTTGGGAAAGTGCTAGCCGCAGGAGCTTGAGGACCCGTGTTCGATCCCCTCCAGAAGAATGACACCTAAAGTGACCCTCGGCCCCCACACTTGATGCACATGTTCACAAGTGCTCTCATATGTACACTTGTGCACACATACACAAAACCAAAATGCCAAATAAAATCAGAGTTGGATGGAAACTCTTTACTGTGTTTGCTGTTTCTGCAGCTTTTGGACAGTCTAGTATGGAACATCAGAGCCTCCATACTGATGAGAACCAATCCCTACAGGTGTACCCCCCAGCTCCCAAGCTCACCCATTGATTCTGTTCCCATGTGGAATCCCAACCAACGAAGCTACCCAAGAGTATTGTGTGGAATGGAGTGAATGTAACTGGCTGCTCTGGGCACACCATCCAGAAGGTGTCTGTGACAGAGTTAGGAAGAATGACTAGTCAGGTAGGCTTCTGAGGGTTGTCTGACTGGGAGACAGGGGTAAGCATTGCCAAGCCAGTCCAAACACTTGTTTAAAGACATGTGAGCCAGGTATGGGGGTGCACACCTGTAATGCCAGCAGGATCAGGCTTCCTGGCAAGAGGATCAGTCTACTTAGCAATGTACTGGGATATGGGTCAATGGTGAGGAGGGCATACTAAGTTCATTTCCTAGAACAAAAGGCAAACGGCTCACAATTGCCTGTAACTCTAGCTCCAGCGGGATCCAATGCCTCTAGCTCCTGTGGGCCTCTGCACACACAAGCACATACCTACACACACACACACACACACACACACACACACACACACACACACGCTTTTAGATAAAAATAAATATTTATTAAAAATCGTCTCTGCTCCTGTGCCCAAGAAGCTACTGGTGATGGCTGGCATTGATGACTGCTACACATCAGCCAGGGGCTGCACTGCCACCCTGGGCAGCTTTGCCAAGGCCACCTTTGATGTTATCTCTAAGACCTACAGCTGCCTGACCCCTGACCTCTGGAAAGAGACTGTGTTCACCAAGTCTCCTTATCAGGAATTCACTGACCATCTTGTGAAAACCCACACCAGAGTTCAGAGGACCTAGGCTCCACCTGTGGCCACCATATAAGGGTTTTTATACAAGAAAAAGAAAGTGAATTAAGTCTGTTAAAAAAAAAAAAAAAAAAAAGCTCCAAATATGCCCCAGCACTCAGGTGGCACAGGTAGGGCCATCTCTGTGAGTTCGAGGGCAGCTTGGTGAGTTCCAGGTCACCCAGGGCTACATACTGAGATCCTTTCTCAACCAAACAAACATCCCTAAGTAAAATAAAAAGTTCAAAACATCTGTACAAGATCCATTTAGAGCTGGGTTCCTCAGACTCCACACTGCTGGCGTTTGGGACTGATCATTTTTTGTCGTGGGCTGTCCTTTGTGCTGTGTGACATTCAGCAGGCTGCCTGAGCTCTGCCCACTCGCTGCCATTAGCTTCCTTCCATCTCCAGTGTGACTGAAAAAATAAAAAGTCTCAAACCTTCAGATAGTGACAGATGCCGCCGCCACCGCCGCCGCCGCCGCCGAGGGACAGAATTGCCCCCTGTACAGAACCAGTGTTCTGACGGAGGACCCGACCTGCTTTGCTTGTGTTTGTGTGGTTAAGGATTAACCGCAGTTTTCAATAAGATGTCACTGGACAGTGAGGTTGCCTTGCCTAAGAGCAGACGTATGCTGAACTAGTTAAAGATTTGATATTATCTAGCTATGCTGAGGGCATTTAATGGTTACAGTGTAAACATACATTTTTGTCATACTAAACACAAATCTGGACCTACAGCACCCAAGCCCATACCTGGAAAAATGCTTCCAATATGAACTTGTTAACAAGCTCTGTCAGTGCTACATGGGAAAGTATGGGGGACCTGATAGACAAGTCTGCGGGAGTTGTTATAAGGAGGATGAAAACTCCGAAGAGGATGAACTGCAGAGCAGATCCAAGCATCATGTTCTGAGAGTTCGATTCCTGTCTGTACAATTTGTGTGCTGCTGGGGACTGAACCCAGGGCTTTGTGAATCCGAGGCAAGTGCTCTTCCACCAAGCTCTACCCTCAGCCATCAACTCCTCTGTACACATCTTAAGGGTGCTGTAGCAAAGTACCAGCAATTCAGTGGCTTAAAGCATTCCAAATCTGTTATCTTCAGGTCTGGAGATCAGAAGTCTGCTCTGATTTCCAGGGCAAAAACAAGGGCGACATTGTGACCTTGTCTTCTGGAGGCTCCAGGGGGAGAATCTATCCCTTTCGCCTTCTCCAGTGTCCAGAGGCTATTTGCCTTCTCTGGCGTGTGGCTCCTGCTGTTTTCAAAGCTATTGACTTGATGGAATCTATTACACATGTCACTTGGACTCCAACCCCAGCTTCCCACTTGTCCCTCTCTGAGCCAGTTCTCTCTGTGTGGACCCTGGTGATGACATCGGGCTCATGGACGTAAATCAAGACTAACTCCCCACCTGAAGTTGCCTAAGGTAAAGGCAAAGTTCCCTTTGCTACATAGGGTGACTTCTGCACGTTCCAGGGATTAGGATGTAGACATCTTTAAGGGAGGGAACATTTTGCTTAACATGGGAACTCTGAAACTGAGTCGAATTCAGGAAAAACAAGTAGGGGGTGGTGGCTAAGGAGGCAGAAGAAGAACCCAGCTCTCAAGAATGCGTAGCACAGATGGTAGAAACGGGAAGGACTTCAAGGAACTAGTGTTACTAAGTTCATAAGCTTTGATTTAGCAACCTCACACCTAGACATCTAGGTGACGAATAAGAGGTCCAGTTTGTCGACTGGAGTACAGTATGCTTGTCCCAGCTCTGGGATACTCTCTGTTAAAGAGAACACAGCTCATTCATTCACCAAATGGTGATTGTGTGAACTATTCTCACCATTGAGGATTCAACTATGCATGTATCCCGGCAAACTAGAGCCTTAGCCACAACTGGTCCGCTACTTGTTTTGTAAATAAAGTTTTATTGGCATGCAGACACATCCATTCACTTACATAGGGTCTATGGCTTCTCTCAAGTTGTAAAAGTATTGCATAGTTATTGTGTTGGAGTAGTTGCTACAAAGACTGGTCTGAAAAACTTTAAAAATTTATTTAATTAAATTAGTTAATTTTGGGGTCAGGATTTCACTATGCAGCCCTGGCTGGTCTGAAACTTGCTGTGTAGATCAGGCTAGCTTCAAACAGAGATTCACCTGCTTCTGCTTCCTAGTTGCTGGGAATAAAGGTGTGTGCACCACCAAGTTCCACTTTATTTTTTAAAGATTTCTCTCTCTTTTAATTGTGCTTGCGCACTGTGTATGTGTGTGCCATGTGTGTAGATGCCCATGGAGGCCAAAAGAGGGCATCATGTTCTCTGGAGCTGAAGTCACAGGCAGTTATGAACAGTCTACTGTGGGTGCTGGAAACCACACTCAGGTCTTCTGGAAGAGCAGCAAGCCCTCCTAACCACAAGCCGCCTCCCTTGAACATGCTAGGAGAGTGTACTGCACTAAGTTAGGAGAGTGCCTGGCCTGAGTATGCTACTGTCTTTGATTCTGTATTGTTTAGTAACAAAACAAATGGCTTTAATATATACCTGAGACCATTTTTGTAGACCACTTAAAATTCTGAAAACTCAAACTCTTTTTATGACCATTTTTGTACGGGTGTTAGATGCCCGCCCCCTCCCCCTCCGTGTGTGTGTGTGTGTGTGTGTGTGTGTGTGTGTGTGTGTGTGTGTGTTGCATATGAATTCTGGGCATGGAGCTCCCCCAGGGCTTTGAGCATGCTAGACAACCACTCTGCTTTGGCCCTTGACTACTTTTTAACAGCAGTTGGACAGGTTCTACATACAGCTGTGCTCCATCAAATCTCACAGCCTTCCCTGCCCTTATTCCACCAGCTTCTCTCTTGAATGTGACAACATACACCCACCCCAGCCCCTTTTCATTAACAGCTCTCCCTTTCTGGAACATTCTGTCTTCTGGCTTGCTTCCTGGCTTCTGCTTTCTGCTCAAAGTTACCAGGGGAGCCTCTTTATACCCATGCATCTTCCCCTGACAGTGTCCTCTTCCAACCATGCTCCCTGCACTCTGTCTCCTCTCCCAACCACGCCCCCTGCACTCTGTCCCCTCTCCCAACCACGCCCCCTGCACTCTGTCTCCTCTCCCAACCACGCCCCCTGCACTCTGTCTCCTCTCCCAACCACGCCCCCTGCACTCTGTCTCCTCTCCCAACCACGCCCTCTGAACTCTGCATTCTCTTCTGTTTTCTTTTTCCTTGTCACATTTACACCCCTTGTCACATTTACCGCAGCTTCATCAGTGCACTGATGTCATGTTTCTAGGTACTGAGAAGTACCTAGAAGAGCCAGAGGCACCCTGTGATGTCTCAGCAGGTGGGACGCCATTCTGGGCTTTTCAGAACCCAGGGCATGGAAGTCTGCAAGAGAGTCTCACTCGTCCACGGATTCATTGGGATATGCAGGTGGGAGGAGATTTTCCAACTTCTGTTTGTGATCACCTGTTTGCGCTGCTCGGATGCCCTGGAGGGAATGATAAAGATCTGCAGGAATGCCCTCTCTCCTCCCTTCCACCAAAACACATCTGAACAGAAAATTCAGGTTCGGTGAGGAAGCCATAGAGCAGTCAGACATCATTTCTCGAAGTGTAAATTTTTTAACAGTCGCCTTGGGGTTCAAAAGTGCACCTAATCTCTTCTGCTACCAAAGTCTGGAAGTGGTCATTCCGTGGCTGAGCCATTCCACATCCTGCAGAGATGAGTTCACAAGCTTGCAAGGGAAAGTGCTGGAAATGCAGAACAGCAGTATAGGCAAATCCCTTATGATGGCTATTCTTGATTGTCGACTTGACTATGACTGGAATGAACTATAATCCAGAAATGGAGGGCACACTTGTGATCCGGATCTTGAGGCAAGAAGACAACACGCCTTTGATCCGGATCTTGAGGCTAGAAGGGACACTCCTTTAATCCAGACCTTGAGGCTGGATGGCACACCTTTAGTCTGGGCCACACCTTCTGGGGGAAGCCTATGGAAAGACAATGGAAGAAGGAAGGGTCTGTTCTTCACCTGCTTGCCCTCACCTGGTCAGCACATCCATTCCTTCTTTTGGATCCCAGCAGACCAGCTGAGACACCCAGCCTTGTGGGACAGAGCAGCAGCTACTAGATTCTTGGACTTTCCATTCATAACTAGCCATAGTTGGAATGCAGCCTGTAAGCCATTTTAATAAATTCCTATATATATCTATATATTCATTCTGTATGAATCCCCCATATATATAATATATATATGTATTGTATATATTTATTCTGTAAGTTCTGTGATTCTAGAGAACCCTGACTAATACACCCTTCAAGCTGGAAAACATGCGGATGCCACCCCCCAGTAGAGTGGAGGATTGAACTGTGGAATATTCACCCCAGGGACCACCACACAACAGTGAGACTGAGCGAGCCACTGTGATGCAGAGGAAACAGGGCCACCCCTCCCCCCACAGTGTTATTCCACAAACACACAGACAAGAAACCGGCAAAACTGAGTAAGGGTGCTGGATGCAGGGAGGCACCTTCGGTCTGGTGGGGGAGTGGCCGGAAGAGGCCTGCAGGGCTTCTGGGGTTCTGGTCCCGGTGGAATCTGCCAGGTGCTGACTACACAAGTAAATTCTGCTCACAGACATCTGTTACTTGGTTACTTATGATTTGAATATTTTGCATTAGCCTCTCTCTCTCTCTCTCTCTCTCTCTCTCTCTCTCTCTCTCTCTCTCTCTCTCTCCTCTGTGTGTGTGTTTTAATAGAAAAATTAAAAAAAAAAGTAATCTCAAGAAAAATTCCAGTCTGGGTATGGTGGCTCGTGCCTATGATCACAATTCTTAGGAGGCTGAGTCAGGATCACCAGGAGTTTGAAACTAGCCTGGACTACACAGTGAATTTCAGGCGGCTGGGACACAGAGTAAGACTGTTTCAAAACAAACAAACTAAAAAACCAACCAAACAAACAAACAAAACGAACAAAAAATCAGATTGCTTGTGATGAAACCCTTTGGGTCGTTCTGGGTGTCTGATCACGAATGTCAATTTATCTGAATCAATCATTTGTTTTGTTTTTGTATTCCAGTTAGAAGCGAAGACTGACTCTGAAAATATGCCTTTGTCGCCACCAAGTGGCTGCATGTGGGATTGCAGTAGTAGAGAATTTACGCGGGTTTCGAATAAAACAGAGTCGGAAAAGTTTTGAAGTTCTGAAATTGAAATCTGGTTGTCCGATCTCTTATTCCTCTGAGGATTTCATGCCGTTGCTTAAAAGGTCATTTCTGGGCGTCTTTCACTGTCTTTAAATTATTCTTTATATAAATAAACCACTGTCTCCAATTGTTACCTCTGTGGGTCCTAGTGTGCCCAAAGCTGTGCAAATAAAATACTACATCTGTTTACCACAAACAAATCTTCCAGATGTTTGGACTCAGCACTCAGACCCTCTTTTTAAATGTCCTTTCTTGTTGCCCACTGTCCTCCCAATTATTTCTCCTTTGACCCGATTTCAAGTCCATTTTTTTTTTCACGTTGGCATCTATCACGTATGTATGACATCTCTGATGTGACCCTCAGGCCTCAACTCTCCTACACATATATGGGTGTGACTGCTGCTGCTGGAGCTATACTGTCCACTACTCAGAGCCACTAACGAGCATAGATGGCGGCTGGTTGTTCAAACTCTTCCCTTGGCCAAACAGTTGTTCAGTGGCCCAAACAGGGATCAAGATGTCACCAGAGTAGCCGGCTGTGGCCCAGAAGCTTCATTTTAGAGTTGTAGATGATTAGGTGGCAGGGTTAGAAGTAGGTTCTTGTGGGTGGTAGGCTCAGGAAAATTGTTCAGGTTCAGGGGTAGCGGGTTGACAGAGATGCTGAAGGAGAAAGTCTTAGGTGGACTTGTATCCAGGGAAGAGCACAAAGGTGCAGGAGAAATGAGAACACTCCAACCAAGTGACTTAGAAGAGGAAAGGGTTAATTTCACCTTGTGGATTGCACTCCATCGCTGAGGGACATCAGGGTAGAAACTCAAAGCAGGCTTGCTTGCCTTCCCATACAACGTTATTTCTGATTGAGGAACCCACTACACAGTCAAGGAAGTACAGCCGGTGTGGTGGTGTGAGAGAAAATGGCCCCCAAAGGGAGTGGCACTATTAGGAGGTGTGGCCGTGTTGGAGTAGGTTGGTGTTTTTGGAGGAAGTGTGTCACTGTAGAGGCGGGCTTTGAGGTTACATATATAGTCAAGCCAAGTCCAGTGAGTCAGACCATTTCCTGTTGCCTGCGGATGAAGATGTAGAACTCTCAGCTCCTTCCCCAGCACCATGTCTGCGTGCATGCTGCCTTGCTTCCCATCACGATGATAATGGACTGAACCTCTGAACTGTAAGCGAGCCACTCCAATGAAATGTTTTCCTTTATAAAAATTGCTATGGTCATGGAGTCTCTTCACAGTAATAGGGAACCCTAAGACAGCAGAAACCTTGAAGGATGCTGCATGCTAGCTGGCTTACAGGCTCATGCCTGGCTAGCTTCTTCCAGGACCACCTGCCTAGGGAATGGTGCTTCCCACAGTGGGCAGGGCCTTTCTACATCAATGAACCATCAAGACAACCCTCCACAGGCCAATCCGAGCGGGGCAATCCCTCAACTGAGACTCCCTTCTCAGATGACTCTAGGCTGCGTCAAATCGACAGTTAAAGCTAACTAGGACAGGAAGCAGCTGTCAGCATTCTGACACTGTCAGCACTCACTTCCACTGCCCTCTCCCAAGGTTACAAAAGCAGTGGACGATGGCTGGTCACAGGAAACTGCAAGTCGGGCAGGGAGCTCCAGGGATGAAACTTTCTTGAATTGTTGCCCATCCTGGGGCGGGCTTTTTCGTTTTGGTAGCGGAGTCGCCATTGAATCACACACATTCCTGCAAGTAACCCTTCACCTATGCTTGTTTTAAGTAAAGCTAGATTTGGGTGGACTAGTCTCTTTGGTTGGCCTTTGGCGCTCTGTTTGGGTGAATAGACCCTTGTTCATGCCTCCCCATGAAAAACCACACACTGGCAGGTGATGAGTAAATGTCCTGAAAGCATGTACTGATGATGGTTTAGCTGGAATGGATGGACTGGGGGAAATTTTGTTTCTCTCTTTGGTGGGGTGTGGTGGGGAGGAAATGTCGCTTGCTTTTTATTTTCTTCTGGTGCCAGTATGCATGTAATAGGAAACATTTACTGAAGGGATATAACTGTGAAATACTATTTTAACCATGTAAAGATTTGTTACCTTTGTTAGTGTTGTGGAATATTACTCTATGTAAAGTTGTGTTACCTTTGTTTATGCTGCATTTGTTTAATGATGTAAAGGTGTGTTGCATTTGTTTCACCTTGCCTGACTAAGGCACCTGTTTGGTCTACTAAAGAACTAAACAGCCACTAGCTAGGCAGAGGAGGGATAGGTGGGGCTAGCAGGCAGGGAGAATAAATAGGATGAGAAATCTAGGAGACCGAGGGAGAAAGAGAGGGAGATGCCTGAGGCCAGCCATCCGGGCAGCCGCCAGCCAGACACAGAAGAAACAGGAAAAGTAGGACATACAGAAAGAAAAGGTAAAAAGTCCCAAGGCAAAACATGGATGAAGAGAAATAGGTTAATTTAAGTTAAAGAAAAAAAAAGCTAGCCAGAATTGAGCATAAGCTAAGGCCAAGCATTCATAACTAGTAATAAAATCTCTGTGTCATGATTTGGGGCTGGTTGGTGGCCCCAAAGAAAAAAAGCCTGCTACAGATAGAAGCCCATGGCATTGGAGGAGAATAGCTCTGGAGTTCAAATCCACTTACCATATCCTCAATTTGTCTTCTGGGCTTAATACTAAGACTCACCATGTAAGGTGGTGCAGGCATTGATGGAGACTGCGGTTAAAGAGTACGTGTGCTGAGAAATCCTTTCTAAGAGAAGCGCGAGTCCACTCTCTTCTGTGAGTGTTTAACCCCATGGCCTCTACACCTTAGCTTCTCTGCACAGAAGACCATTTCTTGCCTCTTCCACTCTGCACAAGCAGCTTTTTCTGGCCCCTCTGGGGCTCTGGGAGGGCACCAGGAGAAGAAGTGTATAAAGAAGGTTAGGGGAGAGCCAAGCTCCCTGCTCTGAATTCAGGGCCAGGCTGGCCGTAACGGCAAACCATCAGCCATTGCCCCTAAGGGCTCTGCTGGCCATAAAGAATGAATGGCCGGGAAAGGTGTCTGCCAATTATTTTTGCACTCAGGGTGCAGAGATTATAGACACTCAGTAGAGCCCATCTCAGATCCAGGCTGGCTCCCAGTGCTGGCCGGCAATCACCCAGGAGACAGACATCCATCTCTGGAGAGCTCTGGGAGTCAGGGTCTCGCCTATTAGGGGATGCTCAGACTCCACACGCGTGCAGGTCTCTATGTTTCTCACAGAAAGCTGGCGGAGCTGGTTGCTTTTTGGTGGTCGGTCAAAGAAACCAGATCCTCTGTCCCTGTCTGATTCCTCCGATGCTTCCCTGGCTTCAGCGTTATTTTGGGGTTGCAGAGCAGATGCAGTAAGAGCATCAGCCGTAGCAGCGAGGTTACGGGACAGCAGTCACCAATGCAGATGGGCCAGCGAAGAAGGCTTTGACTTTCTCACCAGCTTGGACGATGTACTCAGTCTTCCCAGAGCCCTCTGGTGTCCACTGACAGAATGTGACACCAGACAGTAGTCAGGCGGCCAATGTGCAAACACTCTCAGCATCCTGGGCAGCCGCCAGGAAGTAAGAATCCAGTTGCCTCTGTGATGGCAAGCACTTCCCGGTTGTGGACATTGCCATTGGCACAGATCTACCTTGCTGGATGATCAGCTCAGAGGAGAAGGGATATTCACCAGCTTAGCTTCACTGGTTCCCACTTTGTCTCTATCAGTTGAACATCACTCAGAATTTCAATGGTGCCTGTGGAGACGTTAGTGGTGAGGCCTAAAGACTGGAGGAAGGAGGTCTTCTGGGGCTCCACACCAATGTTTTGGGCTGGCACAATGACCTCACATGGGGCAATGACACCAGTGTGGATAACAGTTGCTACCTTATTGGCCAGAAGCACGTCCCTGATTTCAGGGAGGTCCTCCTTGGTGGACAAGAAGCTCCCCTGCTCTCAGATACAAGGCAACAATTTCTCCAGACCTGGATTATTTTTCAGATGTCCTGTGCAGGCATGGTACACCAGGGCTGTGCTGGTTAATCTCAACTGCCAACTTGACAGGATCCAGAATCACCCACGAGATAATCCTCTGGGCATACTGCTTGTTGGTTATCTAAATTAAGGTTAGCTTCTAAGAATCTAAGGATCATCTCAATCACGTTGATTGATGTGGGAAGACCTGCCCTTTGTGGGTGCAAC
Organism: Peromyscus californicus insignis; assembly: GCF_007827085.1. NCBI lineage: Eukaryota > Metazoa > Chordata > Mammalia > Rodentia > Cricetidae > Peromyscus > Peromyscus californicus. The sequence goes on along the minus strand of NW_026294595.1, from coordinate 137,514,584 downwards.
CATTCCCTCTGCTTAGGTTCTGGAATGTATAAAAAGGAGAAATGGAGCTGAGCACATACATTCATTCATTCCTCTCTGCTTTTTGACTACAGATGCAATGTGACCAGCTCCCTCAAGTCCCTGCTGCTGTGACTTCCCTGTCATAGAGGTGATGTAAGCTGCTGCTGTGACTTCATGGTGGCGATGGACTGTAAGCTGCCTCTGTGAGTTAAACCCTTTCTCCCTTGAGTTGCTTTTGTCATGTGATTTTGTCACAGCAACAGAAACATAACTAGCACAATGGTGTTCTTGCCCCACAAGCACCATAGCCTTCCCTGTAGGGACGTTCAGACCTGCTGCACCTGTCAGGAGGCCACACGGTCTGTCCCAACAGTGGAGCATTTTGGATAATCATCCACAAGTTGGAAGATCTTAAGGGAGTAGTTGTATTTCCAGCTTCCACCCCTGCCCCCATCATTGTTAAACCCTGCTTGGAAATCATGAGAGTGTGTTAGGAATTGCCAAGCATGAAGTTTAAAGATCATGTTAGGTTAATTAGGATGCCTGTCAAGAGGCAGAATATTCTTCTTCTTTTTTCCCCACGAAGAAGAGGGTCAGGAAAGTGAAGAATGAATGTATGTCTTGGTTTGGATTGTTCAAGAAGTAGGTCAAGGATTCAAGTGTATTCAAAGACCTGGGAGGTATCCCAAGAGACCCTTCGATGGGAAGGAATGTAAGATGGGGAAGGGATCCAGCAAGCTGGTGTATTATCAATCCACTTAAACCATGGGTAACTGAAATCTCACCCAGGGACTCTGGGAAATGAATCTTGAAATTCTATCTTGGAATCATCCCATCTGAGAGACAAGGCAACTGAGATATGCTGTGTCCTGAGTGTCACTAGTTGGGGACTCTCTCAGGTGTGTTCATCACCTTGCCCTTCTAACCTATTTTGTTTGGGGGTCAAAAAAGTCCTCACACAGGAAACACATTGTTGACAGCTGGTGTGCCCAGGAAACAGCATACCATGGTCTCACAGAGATCTGCCTGCCTCTGCCTCCCAAGTGCTGGGATTAAAGGTGTGCGCCACCACCGCCCGGTGAAGGTCGACTCTTTTTTTTTTTTTTAAAGATTTTTATTTATTTATTATGTATACAGAAGAGGGTGCCAGATCTCATTACAGATGGTTGTGAGCCACCATGTGGGTGCTGGGAATTGAACTCAGGACCTCTGGAAGAGCAGTCGGTGCTCTTAACCTCTGAGTCATCTCTCCAGCCCCAGAAGGTCGACTCTTATTGGTTGTAGTATTAAGGCAACCCCATGTAGTTAAAAGGGAGGTTTATTTTGTGGGGTAACTTACAAGTAAAGGGAGAGGTTACAGGGTCTGGGAAAGGTGTAGCGCAGTCCAGCGGTGTTCTCTGGTGAACTCTGCTCAATCTATCTCCAGCGTCCAGGATCCAGGAACCAAGAAAGCCGGCCCATCCGGATCTCGGGTCTTAAGGGCTCCTGTCTCAGCCCTGCCTTGTAGGCGTGACAGTCACCAAAACCTCAATGGGGGTCAAAGCTGGACCAGCTACCTACTACAGACTCTCGTCCAGGCACTGAGCACCTGTGATCTTACTTTACCTACATGTGTATCCAAGGCTGAATCTTGGTTGATCCTCTCTCCCTAGACCTGTTCTTCAGCAATGAGGTTGGGTAGGTTAACTCAATATTTTACCCTTGGGCAAAATTTAAGGGGGCATCAAAACAAATAAACAAACCTCACCAACAACCTAGCAATCAAATAGTTTTTAATGCAATATGAAAAAAGAAGAGAAATAATAAAAAAATCCATGATGAACAAACTATTAAAACTTTTAATCAACAGGATCAGTAACCTTGCAGAGCTGAACTACATTGGAGCCTGAGGCAAAAGGAAAAATCAGTACTACTGATTGTGTTTCTGATGGATTGTTTTGTACTCGGTCTAATTTTTAGAAAGTTATTGCATTAAAACATTGTCTTGATTACTAACCTTTCCCCCACACCCTCATGTCTTAGTCTGCTTTCTGTGACTATAATGGAATACTGCAGACAGGGTAAATCACAAAGAATAGAGGATTATTTAGTTGATTGTTCTGGAGGCTGAGTTCAAGAGCACAGTACCCACTTCTGGCAAGGGCCTTCATGCTGTTAGTGACTTTCTACGGAGTCATGAGGTGGCACAAGGTGTCATAAGGTGAAGGAGCTCATTGGAGACAGCTGCTGGATCTTCTGATAGGTTCTTGTCTATAGTACCCATGGCCTCTCTTCGGCAGTCCTAAGTGGCCGGATCTTCTGATAGGTTCTTGTCTATAGTACCCATGGCCTCTCTTCGGCAGTCCTAAGTGGCCTTTGCCTTTCCCACAGGCTCAGGTGTGTCCATTCACACCAGAGCTCCCAGCAGACATCAGTGACACTTCTGTGACTCTTTCCTCCATGTGTCCAAGTCCTCCCACATCTGTGTATATTCTTGGATCAACACAGAAACTTTCATTCTCATTGTGTTTGTAGAAAGACAGTTTTTAAAATTAAACTCTGCATTACAGCCATTTCTCTGCATTTTTTGGTCCTTCCCACCAGATTGTACACTCGCCAAGGTAGGAGTCATTTTTGTTTTGTTTATTACTCTGTCCCCCAAACCTGGAATAGTGCTGGTACATGCTACACACTCAATAAGTATTTGTGGAATGCATGATCTTAACTTCTCTCCATTTAACTGATGATGATGATGAGTGCCTGTGTGCATATGTGCACATTCATGAATGTGCACATGTATGCACACCCCACAATGCTGTGTGGAGCTCACAGAACAATTTTTAGGGGTAATTCTCTCCTTCCACCATGGTGTAGGGATTGAATTTGGGTTGTCAGTCTTGCTCAGCAAGCTCTTTTGTCCACTGAGTGGTCTTGCCGGCCCCATTTTAGTTATTAGCATATGTTGGTTGTACATGTGACAGATTTCATTGTGGCATTTCGGTACATACATAGCATGTACTGTGATCCTTATAAATTTCACAGACAGCCTGAGAGACATCTGATTGAGCCCTTTTGGGAATAGTTTCTGGGGCTATGTTTCCTCAATCTTTAGAAGCATCTGGGGTTAGAATCTCCAGAGTATAAAGACTCTGGGCTATGAAATCTCACATACCATGGCCGGGATAATTCCAGCCGGTGCTCTTTCTTCTTTCTTTCTTCCTTCTTCCTCCTCCTCCCCTTCCTCCTCTCTGTCCTCCCTCCTCCTTCCTCCTCCTCCCTCCTCCTCTTCCCTCCTTCCTTCCCCTCCCTCCTCTCTCTCCTTCCTCCTCCCCCTCCCTCTTTTCCTCCCTCCTCCTCCTTCCTCCCTCCTCCTCCTCCTCCTTCCCCCTCCTCTTCTTTCTTGGTGAGTGATCCTTCCTCTGTGGAGGGTCAGGGGTAGGACCTTGTGATGGTTGATGCTGATTGTCAAGGTGACAAGATCCAGAATCACTTAGAAAACAAGCCTGCAGACATGCCCGTGAGTTACCGTGACTAGTCTAGCTTCTGGGCCTGCCTGTGAGGGATTCTCTGGATTAGGTTGAGGTGGGAAGACCCTCCTGAACTGTGGACAGCACCATTCCATGGGCTGGAGTCCCGGACTGAATAAAAAGGAGACAGCCAGCTGCAGCATGCATTACTCTGCTTTCTGACCACAGTGTGAGCAGCTGTGTGACCACAGTGTGAGCCCCTGCCGCCATGCTGTGACCTCCCTGCCACAACAGACTGTTTCCTTGAACTGTGAGCCCAGATAAACCCTTCCCTACTCAAGTCAGGTGTCTCATCACAGCACTGAGGAAAGGAACTAATACAGAATTGTTCTGCTCCCAGAACTGGAAGACTGAGCGGACACAAAGAGAGTTATCTCTGCAGTTACCAAGTGCTACATTTCCTCATCTTTAGTGGAAATAACAGCAACACAGGGGTTTCGGTCTTGCACTTTGGGTGTTTGGGGCTGGATAATTCTGGATTGGGTAGTGCGAGTATCTCGTGTGTTCTAGGGTGCTTAACAACATCTACCCACTAGATGCCAGTAGCAAACCCAGTTATGACAACCATAAGGTCTTTAGACTTCACCAAATGTTTCCAGGTGGCAAATCCACATCTTCCCTCACCCTTCTCTGGAAACAGCTCCAGTAATACCCACCTTATACCGTTGTTGGTAGTGTGAGGCAGGCCATGGAAAGTGCTTCTGGTTACAGCTGGAATAGAATAAGGATTTAGGATGCACAGGTAAGATTTATTCCTATTATTAGTATTATCACACCGAAGGCTGTAGGGGTTGAATGGTAGGGGTCCACACAGGATGCAGGAGAGCCCAGGAGAAGCCGCTGTGGTACCATGGGTGTGCAGTAGTCACCTTCTCCACACTTCTAGATGATACCGATGGTTCCATTTTCAGGAAACATGCAAACAAGTTGTTAAACATAGCCGTCCTTGAACTTGGCAATAACAATGTAGGAGTGTTCACACTCCAAGAATTGCAAAGACTGCGTAGCAGGGCTGGAGTTTAGAGGCTGCCTGGCTAGTGCAGTGCTTTTTCTTTTCTTTTTTGAGACAGAGTCTCATGTAGCTCAGGCTGACCATGAACTCCTGATCCTCCTGCCTCAGCCTCCTGAGGTGTGCACCACCAGGCCTGGTGGGTGGTGTACTGCTTAATCACGAAATGAGAAGATGCAGTGGTAGGTCTCTTGACTATTGGCGTTTGGAAAGACTGATAAACATGATAGAATTATAAATTGTCATGTGCTGTTTGCATCTGTTGGAGGCTGACTCTGAGGACAACATGGGTCCTCTTGTCTCAGACTCAAGCACATCCACCTCAAGTGTCCTCAGAGACTCCTTTTCCTGGGGCAGGCTGGCCCTTTGACTTTGTAACAGGGGAAGGAGAACAAGAAACAGCTCTGGGTGTTAAAAGCAGTGCGCCCTTGAGAACAGCTGGAAGACAGGCCATTTACAACCGAGGTTGCTATTGTTTATCCCATGATGTAAAAGTGTCTACGGCGGGGAAGAGGAGCTGGAAGCTCATCTGTGGGGAGAACGCACTTGCCCCGCAAGCTCCCCACGGGGAGCTCTAGCATGACTGTTTCTGCAGGGCTCCTGAGCAGTTTCTGCTGGATGCTGACTGCTTTGATGTTTTGCTCTCTTTCGGCTGCTTGCTATTTGTTCTTTTACTTTTGCTTGATACATGATTAATAAGCTCACTCATTCAAATCCCGAAGTGTGGCTATCATAGGTCATCTCCCAACAGAACCAACTGGGATATAGTATCAAAACCCGTGGTTTATACTGGTGGACACATCACAGGTACTGGTTTGTTGCCCACATTCCAATTTGATAGAAATATTGAATTTCCTTTTGAAGTAGCAGAAAACATTTAAAAAAACTTTATGGACCCCCTTGCCCAATTCTACTGATGGACCTCAGGTAAGATTTTCTGTTCTGAGGGCCAGCAAGATGGCTCGGTTGCTAAAGGTTCGATTCTTAGGATCTGCATGATGGAAGGAAAGAACCAGGTCCCAAAGGTTGTCCTCTGACCTCCATACATGCCCTGTGGTACATGTGTGCTCATGCTCCCCCTCTCCAATAAATAAGTTAAAAAGTGTTAGCTTAAGAAAAAAAGGAAGCCGGGTGGTGGTGGCACATGCCTTTAATCCCAGCACTCGGGAGGCAGAGCCAGGGGGATCTCTGTGAGTTTGAGGGCAGCCTGGGAAGGCACAAAGCTACACAGAGAAACCCTGTCTTGAAAAAACAAAAAAAAAAAAAAAAAAGAGTTTCTGCTCTGAGCTAGTCCTGGTGGTGCAGGCCTGTAATTCCAAGAACTTGGAGGCTGAGGCAGGAGGATAACAAAGCGTGCCTGGGCTACAGGGTGAGTTTAAGTCCAGCCAGGGCTATAGAGCAAGACCTGATTTTAAAAAAGAAAAAAGAAAGAGAGAAGTGGGAAGAGGGCTGGGTGATCTAGTTCACCGGTAGAGTGCTTGTCTAGCTTGTTCGAGGACTGGTGGCCACATCTGACGTGGAAATTAGACAGTCACTGCTCGGATGGCAAGTTGTAAGTCACTTAGAAGGACAAGGAGTAGTTTTCTCAACTCTTTAAATTCTCACACATTGTGGTGGGAATAAAATCAAAGGGTATATTAGTTTATGGAGGTGCTGAGGATCATTCCCAGGGCCTTGTGCATCCTAGAACTGCACTCTACCTCAGGACTACACCCTGATCCCAAAGGATGTGATAAACGTGCTGTGACACCAGCCTGGCACCCACTCTTGTGCATGCTTTGGGATGGAGGTACTTTACTCACAGCATCTCTCAGTGTCTACAGAGATCTCTGCCTTCGAACAGCTAAGGCTGGTGACAGAGCACATACCAGGGGGCGCCCTGGGCTCATCTTCGCTTTCGGTTTGTCTGGATGAAAGATTTGTGTTGTAATGCATACACGGGGCAGAACAAATAGCATTATGACTCACTTTCCACAAATCGTGTCAGGCATTCCACATACTTCCACGCCTGATTTTCATCCTGTTTTCAACTTACAAAATGTTTTCTTTCCCTCCCTTTGAAACAGTAGGCCATGGGTCCCAGTGGGCATGGGGCATTGTGTCCTCCTCCTCTTCTTACATTCCTCAAGGCACAACAAGCGAGGAACCACATTCTGTCTCTTCCTTAGCCTAGAAGCGCCATTATTCCCTGGCACAGGACATTTTTCCAGCTCATTAGAATCAGGAGCTAAGATAAAGGAGGGCAGAGCCATTAGGTAGCAATTTCTATGTAAATGTGCAAGTTGCCAAAGAAAGATTTGCCTCTTGTTCTTTAGCAAGCAATCAAGTTGGGACCTTCTGGAAAGTTTGAATCAGCATCTTTGGTCCACACAGGAGCTCTGGAAATTGCAAGACCCCTCTGCCAACTCTGAGGTGTATCTCCTTGACTTCACTCAAAAGGAGACTGCATTAGTTGTCTAGTTATTACCACAAAAATATCCTGTGAGAAGGTTCTTAAGGAAGGAAGGAAGGAAGGAAGGAAGGGTTTATGTGGCCTCATAGTTCCAGTGTGTCATCCATCATAGCAGGGGGAGGGGTGGAAGGTGGGGTGGAATGGGTGGGGGTGGGGGGTGGGGGTTAAAGGTTGGGGGGTTGGAGTTGGAGGTAGGGGTTAAGGGCATGTTGGCAGGAGCTTGAAGTTACTGGTCACTTTGTATCCTCAGTCAGGAGAGAGAGATGAATGCTGTTGGTCACTTCACTTCCTGGTTATTCGCCCAGGACCCCCGTCCTAGAATGTTTCTGACTGTGGTTAATGTGAGTCTTCTTACCTTAATAAACCTAATCTAGTCAATCCCTCACAGGCATTCCTTGGACTAACCTCATCTAGATGATCCCTCACAGGCATGCCCTGGGCTAACCTCATCTAGATGATCCCTCATGGATGTACGGCAGGCTTGTGTCCTGTCAAGTTGACGATATTAACTATCACAGAGTCTGATGCCTGAGGTAGCACACTAAATAATGTGGAGGACCAGGACTTAAGGCCCATAGGTGACCCCATGCCAGTCCTTGGCCATTTTGAGGGACATCTCAAGAGGATGGAGCCCTCAGCACAAGCCACAGCCTCACTCTCCTTTCTTCTTCCCGAAGTTTCTAGCCAGTTTGGGATGGCAAGAGGAAGTTTCCTTCGGCCTACACTTCAGTGAGCCTCATCCTTGACCAGGCGACTGTATTAGTTACTGTTCTGTAGTTTTCATAAAACACTACGACCTAAGACAACTTAAGAGAGAGTGTATGGTAGTAGGAGTAGAGGGTGATAGCAGAAACAGGGAGCCTGAGTGACCTTCTCCAGCCTGTGTGTGCATGTGTATGTTCGTGTGCGTATGTGCACACACATTTGTGTTTGTGTGTGGGTATATTTGAGTGTGCATTTGTGTGTGTGTGTGTGCATTTGTGTATGAACTCATACGTGTGTGTGTGTGTGTGTGTGTGTGTGTGTGTGTGTGTGTGTATGTGTGTGTGTTTATCTGTGCATTTGTCAAGGATCAGTGCATGTTCTACGGCATGTGTGTAGAAGGTCATCGTTTTCTGGAATTGGCACGCTCCTTTCACCTTCCTGTTAGCTCTGGGGGTTAAACTCATAATGTCAGGCCTGTGTAGCAAGCGCCTTTACCAGCTGAGCCCATCAATTCAACTTTGGAGTGTGGTGAGGAGGGGGAAGGGGTTGAGGATCATTTCTTTTTTCCATATAGATCTCTAGTTGTTCTGGAACCCTGTGTGGGAAACAGACCCTTCTTTATTGGGTTGTTTTTTGTTAACAATCCAGTCTCCCTGAGGCAGCCTGTGCTTCTGAGCTCTCTGTTCTAGACTCTGGAGTCTTCTGTCCTTAATCCCCTGCTGTCACGCCTCAGTCACGGCAGCATTACGGAGAATTTGTCACATTGAGGGAGCCCACAAATGTGTCCTTTCCCAAGATCGTTTTGTATATTGGCATTTCTTTATACATTTTAGAACCAATTTGACAAATCTTACAAAATGGTTGGGCTAAGTAGGACTGGAAGTTTTAAACCTGCAGGTGGTTGACGTCAATAACACTGACTATTCCAGTCAATGAGCTTGGTATATTTCTCGATTTATTTAGAGAGTCTTTAATTCTCTGTAATATCTTGTGGGTTTTAATGTAGTTTTTATTTTCAATAGAGGGAATGCCATTTGTTATATTTATTTCTAACTATCTCATGGTTTTTGACAATACAATAAATGAAATTGTTTTTCTTATTTCACTTTCCAATTTTTTCACCATTAGAATATAAATATGATTGATTTTGGTATATTGTTATTGTAGTTACAAGTTTTCTTTTTTTTTTTTTTTTTTTTTTTTTTTTTTTTTTTTTTTGGTTTTTCGAGACAGGGTTTCTCTGTGTAGCTTTGCGCCTTTCCTGGGACTCACTTGGTAGCCCAGGCTGGCCTCGAACTCACAGAGATCCGCCTGGCTCTGCCTCCCGAGTGCTGGGATTAAAGGCATGCGCCACCACCGCCCGGCACAAGTTTTCTTTTTTACTTACGAGTTTTCAAAGATGTTTTATAGACGCCTTAAGATTTTCTGTATAAACAACCATTTCATCTGTGCAGAAGGACCATTTTCCTTCTAATTCCCATGCCATGTACTTCTTTCTTCCCTTGCTAAGATCTCAATGCAGCGTCAAACAGAACTGGGGGAAATGGATAGCCTTGCCGCGTTTTAAATCTTAGCAGGAAAATTTGATATTTAACTTCTAAGTGTAATGTTAACTGTCGTCTTTTGATGATGTCATTAATCAGATCAAGAATGTTCTCTTTTAATTTTGGCTTGATGGAAGTTTCTCTTTCTGTTTTGAGATAGGGTTTTATTATACTCAGGCTAGCTTCAAATTCCTGGGCTCCAGCAATTCTCCTCCCGCAGCCTCCTAAGTAGTTGGGAAAATGGTTGTTGTAAAATAATCCTTGAGAGACAGTTAGAGGCACCACAAATATGAGGCCAGATAAGAGTCCTTTATTTAAGACAGTAACCAAGAATAGGCTCCCGACACAAAGAACTCTCACTGCAGAATCTCAGGGGTACAGCTTTACAAGGGCAACACCCTCAGTGACGTCACTGCCAGGGGTCTGTCAGGGGAGCCTTAGAACATGTGTTCTGGTTTTACATTTAGCAGTTGTTTTGGTTATACATCTGTGCTATGGTCAGGGTCATGCAAAGTCCCGAACGTGTTAACCAGGATGTGACTGTTCCGGGCGCTCAGGGCCTGAAAAGCTCCCAAGCAGACAGAAAGAGGTGTTAGGGTAAGATCAGGACAAGATGGCGTAGGACACTTCATCGGGCCATCTTTTTTTTTTTTTTTCTTCCAGCTTTTGTT